>NC_056732.1:52718529-52951029 GCF_019279795.1 Protopterus annectens
TATGCCTAAAGTGGTATCTAGGGTAGCCTTAAACCAGGCCATACACCTTCCTACCTTTTACCCTAACCCTCAAAACAAAGGGGAAAGGCTGCTACACTCTTTAGACATCCATAGGCAGCTACGTTATTACTTGGACAGAACCAAATCCTTCAGGAAATCAGATCAACTCCTCGTTTCCTATGCTGTGGGGGGTCAAGGGAAATCTGTTACCAAACAGACCATTTCCAAGTGGATTGGTCACTGCATACGCTTTTGTTATTCCTATCATGGAAAGTCTGTCCCTACTGGTATCAGACCTCACTCCACTAGGGCCACAGCCACCTCTACAGCCTTCCTCAGAGGAGTGCCTACTAAAGATATCTTGGAGGCAGCCACTTGGAGTTCTGTGCATACCTTCACAAAACACTACCATCTGCCTTTATACTCCAGAACAAGAGCAGGCTTTGCCACTGCAGTTTTGCAGGGCATTCTAGCTCAACCCAGTTCCGTATAGTACCTACCACCCTATGCATAGCTTTGGGATTCTACCCATATGTGATTACTGCAGCTGTAATGCACGATGAACATAGTACAGTTTTGTACCTACCATAAATGTAGATGTTCGAGGGCTATTACAGCTGCAGTACAGGTTTCCCACCCTCCTTCCCCACTTGGTAAGACCTTGGGGTCTGAATACCTCTTCATACCTGCTGACTGGGTTATCCTGCTATGTATTATTTGCTTACTTTTATGGATTAGATTTATTTTTGTATTGCCTTTCTTCTGGGGGCACCTGACATCTGGGGCAAGAAAGACTGGAGAAGATGGCGTCGGCTGTGTCTTATATACTCTAGCCTTCCTGACAGAAGAAGCACGCGACAACAACCGGCCGGACCAAGACTTTGGAATTCGGCCGACAGAGGGACATACAATGGCTGAAAACCCATATGTGATTACTGCAGCTGTAATAGCCCTCGAACATCTACATTAATGGTAGGTACAAAACTGTACTTTCTTCATACAGTCCAAGAGAGATGCATCTCAAGACATTCACTCCAACATGTACTATGACAGAATCGTAATGGTAATTGTTGCTGAGTGACTTGAGTGTGTCTCACTGTCGAGTCGCCTATTACTAGAACATTAGGTTTTGAGGTGTTTTTCTTTAAGGTCTCAATTGCTGAAACATTGATTTGTGTGTTGTGTTTAGTGGTGGATTCTGTTCTTGTACCATTATATGTAGGTTGTTTGCGCTTGGGAGGTCTCTGGTGGTCTAGTAGGCTCTTAGTGAGTGCCTCCATGTGTGTGGGTTTGTATGTTTTGACCTTATCTTGTGTGAGTGAAGAGGTGCGTTTGCTGATCACTGTTTGATGTCTTGTTTATTGTTGTGTGTGAGGACTGATTCTAGTTTCATGGTATAGTTACTTCTCTCACATACTGTCTTTGTTTGCTATAGGAGTAAGTAAGTGGTTGTCAGTATACATGAGGCAATTTCTACATTGTGACAAAAACAAAAGAACTGAATAGCATAACAGTTTTTAATAAAACAACAAAACTTTCAGGTCAAAAACCCTTCAATTGCTACATTGCCTCAGGATTCCCATGTGAATCAGGATGGCTGGAGAAATGTTGGGGAAACTGACTGTCCATAGCAGCAGGTAATTCTTAAGTACTAATTAGTGAGAGGGCAAATTAGATCAGCTATTGCCCTGGGACTAACAAGGGGACTAGTTCTACAGAAGATTGGAGATGAAAAATGGGGTGACTGTGCTTAGTGCTTGGCTGAGTTGCCTGCAGTGCAGAATTGCACAGCTGTGATGCCTGTAGAGCAGCAGGGAACCTGGGAGAGTTTCACTGACTGGTGTCTAGGGAAAAAATAGTTTTAGGTGTTTGTGTCTGTACAAGGCACCACTAACCCACATTTGCGCAATGCGATGCTTATATACAGGTGAAATTAAACAGTTTTAAACTAGTCTGCCAACAGGAAATCACACAATGATCTTTCCTTCAGCAACCCCCAGCTCAGACAAGACTATATGGCAAACCTAATACCGCTCTCTCCTTTAGCTTTCAACGTGTTCCTACCACTCTTATCAAGCAATTAAAGCCCTACCACTCTGGCTGCTGACCTCCTCCCAGCAGAGTACTTGCAAAAGGCTGCTGACATCATAGCCTACCCAATTTCAATCCTGATAAATAGAACATTATCTGAAGCCTCTGTCCCCTCAGTTTGGAAAGTATCCCATTGTACCTCTACATAAGGTGCTAACTCCACAGAACTATCTAATTTCAGACCCATTGCCATTCTATCTTCACTAGCTAAAATAATGGAAAAAATGCATCCATAAACCACTCCTGAACCACTTAATACAAGGCAAGCTTTCTCAACATGGCTTTAGACAATTCCAAAGCACCACCTCAGCTCTTTTCTCCTTTTCTAATGTCATTAACCACAACCGTAATAGCAATCTACTCTCCTCTGCTCTCTTTCTAGATCTATCTAGGGCTTTTGACATGGTTAACCATCAGTTATTCATTCAGACCCTGAAAGGCTCCTCCCTAGACTACCACTCTCTCCAATGGTTTCAGTCCTGTCTATGTGGACGCTAACAGACAAGCCCTATGGCAAGAAAAGCTATCATCCTGTCTACTCCTCTCCTTAGGAGTCCCACAGTGCTCAATACTAGGACCCCTTCTATTCTCCATGTTTATTAATGACCTCCACACTGTTATTCCTAAGGCAACATGTATTCAGTATGTAGGCGACTCCACATTGATCTGCTCAGCCACCTCACAAGCTGATTTGCTGTCTTTAACCCAGAGTACATTCATTACTGTTGAAAACTGGCTCATTAATCGCTATCTGTTATTAAACCCTAAAGAGACCAAGCTGCTCCTGTTTACGCTCACTGTTGGGTCCAACCCTCCAGCCATTACCATAATATCTAACAATGGGACCATTATCTCCCCTGAAGCCCAAATCAAACTCCTGGGAGTCGCAATAGGTCATAAACTTACATGTGATGCACGTCAGTCAAACCATCAAAACATACAAAAAACTTGGATCCCTTTACAAGCTTAAACCCTTCCTCACTCCTCTTGCCCGAACTGCCATTGCCTGCTCTCATCTTCTATCCACTCTCCTTTATGCCTCCCCCCTACTCACAGGCCTGCATTACTGAAATTAACAAACTATCTCACTGCTACAACCATATAGCTAGATTTTCCACTGGTTCAGCCTATAGGACTCACCATTGTCACAATCTAAATCTCTTAGGGTGGCTTGAACTTCCTTCCCTGCTACAGTTTACCCAGCTCACAATAGCCCATAAAGCTCTCCACCACCATGATAATATACCAGCACTCAAAAATATTGTCATCCCATATAGTAATCACAGTAAACTCCGCTCATCCAATAGACTATTTATCCAAACAGTCAAATCCAACAACTCAGCTGGCGAAGCCTTATTTGCCAGTTCGACTGGTAAAATCTGGAATCAACTTCCAGCCGACCTCACTCCTGAACTTTCACATACACTATTCAAAGAATATATCGGAAAACATTTTAAATCACACTGGCTATGCCCCTGCTCGAAACCTGACTAGCATCATCTCTGTGTCTCAAAGACTCTAACTCAGTTGGATGCCAAGTGTCTTAATGAAGAATTATATAATTCTATCTTCTCTCTATTGTCCTGTCATGTATAGCGTAAGTAACGAATATAAAATTTGCTTATACAGTGTGTCTCATGTATTTTACAAACTGTCTGTTATAACATATTGTATATATCAAAGTATTTGTGTGTAGTTTATCTCTCCGGGCTCTGCTGAAAATGGACATGTATCCAGTTGGCTATCCCAGTCAACAAATGTAAAATAAATAAATCCACACACTTTTGCTGCAAGGGTGCAGGGAAGCCCTTCAAAATGTAAGATGGCTGGATTTGAGTTTGTGTATGAAAACCAGGCTCTGTTCAGCAAGTCTGGATCTGGTCTATGCTAACCAAGTTTCTGATTCTTCCTATGGGGGTTCTCTTTCACTGAGACTGGTGCTGTAATGTCCCAGTGTGTTCAGTGGGCGAATATGGAGGTTTCGTAGTCCCTCAGAAAATACTATGAGTTGTTAACAGAAGGACTTTCCAGAACCTTCACCCATTCCTCCTGTCTTCCCTGCTTTAGGGAATGTTTCATATTGCCTGGAATTTCCTAATAGTAAGTCAGCTGTTCCTAAAAAGGCAGGTAGGCTATATAAAGTTTCTCAGTCTTTTAAATGTTTATACAGTATTCCCAAATCTGGCCCAGCAGCTATAGCCTTGGTTGACTCCACCACTGTTAAGCACTTAATTCCAATCCTACTTTGTTTAATAAGGATGGGAAATTTTATTGATAGGTATGGGGAAAAGTGTATACTTTTGGAACTTTGATTTTCAGAATTTTAACTTATCAGGTTTGCCTTGATCAGGGCAAATATCTCCTTGATATGTATGTGCTTGCATCTGTCTTCAGTGTCCCACACCCACTGCACTTTTAACCCTCCTAAAATGTCTTCCCAAGCAAAGTCTGAAGTGTCTGTGGTGACTGCTTTGGAGCAGGAATGGAGGATGGGAGACCTGGATTTAAAGGTATCTGCTGTATTCAAACATTTCTTTTCTGGCAACACTCAGTACTTTGATCTGAAAGGGTAGTGTGGGTTGATGTCGTGACTAAAGAGATTTCAGACACCACTGTATCTTTCCCATGTGAAGTCTTGCCGTGGTATCATGAAAATCATAGATGCAGCAAGACCCAAAATTCTGAAGTCTTCCCTTGCAATGACTGAAGTCTGAGTAGAAAACCGTAGAAACAGACATAGATAAAAGGAAGAATCGAATGTTCTCTTGGAATCCCAGCTTGGACAAGAGATCTCTCACCCAAGAGAGACATGATATTTTGAAAAAAAAGACTCTGCAAAGATAAGCAAGTCATCTAAATACAGGAAAATGTGGATACCCTGTAGCCTGCAATGAGCTATAACTGGAGTCAAGACACTTTGTGAGCACTTTTGGTACACTGGATAGTCCAAAGGGTAAGGCACATAACTCATTATGTGATCCAGACTCACAGAACCATAAACTCCTAAAGTATGGATGAATAGGGCTCTGATGTTAAGCATCTTATAAGACTAGTGTTACCAGGAAACTTGACAGAGGAGATGACAAGGTAACAGGTTGTGCGGTGACATTTTGAATTTGGACTACTAAAAACAGGTTTAGTAAAGAAAGATCCAGAACTGATCTACAAGCCTTTTTTGGCACTAACAACTTCCTTGAATAAAACCCCTTCCTCATGTGGGAAGGAGGAACTGATTCTAGCACTACTTGGGAAAACATATGATGAACAGGAGGAAGCAGAGTCTATTCTGCTGGATAAGGAATGATACCCAGGAAAGGATGAATTTACTCTCACTGTCATCTGTAATCCTGATGAATGATTTTCAAAATCTATTTGTCTGAAATCTGTTACCAAGTAGAAAAATGGAGACATTCTGGAAGAGAATAGAGGCCAGGGGGGTCAAAAGGTCTCTTGAACATTCATTCTGACTTGGACTGTCCTGTGTTTTGAGAGCATTGAGACTTCTTTTTGGAGCCTTCTTGCCACTTCTTAAATGTCTGTTTTCCTGAATTCTGTTGAAACTGCTTATTCTGATTTTTCGTTGCCAAAATTGAAGGACAAAGAAAATCTTTTGATAGTTTGGAAAAAGAGGGCAGAAAAATCTTGGATTCCTTGGATCAGCTTGCCCCTTTCATCACATTTTTGATCACCTCTGCAGTGAGGGGCCAAACAAAATCTCTGTCTAAGGGAGAATTTAAAACCTCATTTTTTAAATCTAGGTGGTTATGAGAATGTAGCCAAGCAAACCTCCTTAAAACAGTATGAGTGGCCGTAGTCCTGGAAGCTGTTGCAGCTGCAACCAATGGGTCGTGGCCTATGTAGTGGAAGAAACAAAGTTATGAGTAGTGGCCTGTGTAGTGGAAGAAACAAAGTTATTTAAAGCCGGTTTTTCTTCACCAGAAGAAACTGTAGGTAAAACATTCCTCATACTTTCACAGCATGTCAGAGCAAATTAACATGAGCCTGACAAGTATTTGGCATATAAACAGAAGCAGCTGCACCTTTATATCTGTGGGCAAATGTTAAAGTTAACACTGTTGTTTAAAATAAATCCTGCTGAAGATAAGATGTAACATTTTAAGCCATCTACAGTGTAAATTTAGTCTTTTTTTTACACTTTAAGTAGATTTTTAGATGATGTTTTCTGTGTGGATACTCATTTCAAAACTTGGTTTCCATTTAGAGCATAAATTCTTCACGTCGGCGCCTCCAGAGTTACTCTGAACAGAGTACCAACAGCAGTTTTAGTGCTGCAGAAGAAGGAAAATCAAGAGTGCAGGTACTTTGCTGATTTGTCAGCATTATTTAAATAAAGTCGAATGTGCATCAGTAGCGTTTGTGAGTATGATACCAAAATGCATGATTGGCAAAAATGCATTTTATGGAGTAGTGTATATAGAAAAATAAATTTCAAATTATGTGTTTGGGTAAGTGCCTTTCTAAAGCACCCCATAGTCCTGTAAATGTTATTTATTTAACATTTGTTTACCGGAAAAGTCCAACTTGGAACGAAGCCGATTTTCAGTGGAGACCCGGGGAGAAACTCCCCAGATGCATGTCTTTGAAACGTGGGAGGAAACCGTAGCACCCGGAGGAAATCTACACAAACGCAGCGAGGACATGCACAGAAGGCACTCCAGCCAAAAATCAAACCAGAGAACCTCCTGCTGTGAGGCAACAGTGCTACCGCTGCACCACTTTGCCATTATTTGGACATATTATACTGTTATTCTGGAAAGATTTTTTCAACAGCACCGTATTTTAAAATCCTTAATGTAGGGGAAAGACATGGTGATTTAGAGCAGTTTTCTTTTTTAGCAACTCTGGTCAATTTTATAAAGCACAATAGTAGTAGAATTAAGATGAGCAGTGTAGAATGTCTGTAAGCATTTGGGTGTATGACTTAAACGTTTTAGTAATGTACTTGGTTAAACTAGAAGACATCTGAGTACGGGAAATAGCATACAGGGGTCATTTCTAATTATCTCATGAAAAATTGGACTGGGATTCCTGAAGTACAAGCTGTGGATGCTGTATGTTTTAACTCATTCCATCCAGTATAGCCATGTTGAGTGTGTACCTTGAACTCCCAGTGGGTGTGGCTTGAGCTTTAAAAAAAAATAATTGCCTTACAGTTCTAACAAATACTCACTGACAGAGGTCAAATATCAATACAACTGTTTATCGTCATGTATGCTTGAAGATCAGCTATTTTGATACCTTGTATGTAGCATAGCTTTGAAATTATTAATGCTCCGAGATTAGTACTAGGCTAACTGCTTTTGTGGGAAATTATATTTCTTCAATCAATGAACTTTTACCAGAGGTGAGGATCAAACCTTGTATGTTGTGCATGGGAGGCAAGCACCTTAACCATTATGCCAGTTGGTATTTGCAAGCATAGACAAGCAATATTTGACACCTAGAGGTGCAGTAGGAGTAAACTGCATAAATGCCTAGAAGCACACACTGCTCCTAATAAGTTAAAACTCATTACAGCCAACTGGGCCTCCAGGCGTTTCTGCATGGCTGAGCTGATGTAAGCCATTGTTAGGGAAATGAATTAGTAGACTGAAACTATGCACATTTTAAATAAGTTGTTAATGTGTAAGTTATTGTAAATGTATTTGTGTTTAGTTAACTTTTAAGATATAGCTGTCACTTAAAGTACTGTGCAGACATGGGTCCTTAACGGTGTGTTTGTGTGCTTTTGCTTAGCATGTCTAGGTAAAAGTCACAGCACCTGCATTTCCAAGACAAATGTTTTTCAGTACATCACTGCTGCAGCAGCCTTACTTGTATGGGTTATATCCTGCCAGGAATATAACAGCCAGCCATCTTCCAGAGCTCAAGGACACCTACTTTCCCAGGTATATGTTGACAGCTTGAGCAAGCGTGGGGAAAATCAGCAGTCTGTACTCAAAGCCCTTCAGAATGTTCCTTCTGCTGAAGATTGCTGGCCTTGCAAGCTATGGAGGAGTAATGGTCAGCTTACATTTGTGCAGCACTGCTGGACAGATAAGTTCCCTTTTGGGGGAGGACGGACCTCCACATTTGATATTATAACTAAAACAGTACTGTATTTTAAAGCAGTGTTTTTCCTGGCTAGGACTTAGTGTTTTTTGGGTTGTCACATGACATCTGTCAGTTGAATGAGTGTGGTTCCTTTTCCTTGTGTAAACTTCTGATCCTATTCATTCTGTCTGATCCAAATAGTGGGCCCTCGAGTTGCTTGTCTGATCCAAGCTGAAAAGATAAGTGCTCCAGCCTAGATCCCCTTAAGAAGTATTTTCCATAATATCCCTCATCTGTGAAGATACCTCTGATTTTGTTTGCTGGCACAGCATTTAGATGCAGATCTCAGAGCTCTGCAGCAGCTAACTGCTTCTCCTGGTTATAGATAAAAAATTATTTTGTAGTTTAGCTTAAATTAACAATACCTTCTGTTTCATACCTTTTTTACTTATTTGGAGGAGTTGTGTAAGGTTTCCATTGCTTGTGTATCTGTGTGTATCTGTGTGTGTGTGTCACTGACTTGAGTGTGCAGTTCCCATCATGGAAAAGAATGAAAGTTTGAAAACCTGCTAGTAATGTGGCCACAGAATTCCACCCCAGTACCCACTCATGAGTTGTGTATTGTGTGCTTGGGCATGAGGCATCTTTCTGCAAATTGTACCATCACCATCTGCAAGGCTTTTGGACCTTGTGTCCTTTTCTGTCACAAAAGTCAAACTTAACCTGAATTCAGTAACTGTGAGAAATCTGGTAAACCTTCAGATAAGGACAAATATCCTGAGAGGCACAAATCTAAGGGTCGGAATCAACATAAACAGAGATCTGAGGACACAAGTCCTTCTCCGGCTCCAAAAATGTAAAGGACTGAACCTGTCAGATGCTCATCGTGCATACAGCTGCAGTCATAACAGATGGGTTCTCCTGCCGTCAGGCGGGTCCTCGGTCGGCCGAATTCCAAAGTCTAGGTCCGGCGTCGGTTGTCTTCGCTTCTTCCCTGACGTCAGTGCGACAGGGGTATAAAGGAACCAGCCGACGCCATTTTCTTCAGTCTTTCTTGCCGTGCGGTGCCCGAAGCAGAAGCAGTTCGCAAGTGCGGTCGGCCAGCTCCTGAAATTACGAAATTTGGAAACCGAAGTCTTCTTAAAAGCTAAGTACCCCATTGGGGAAACTTTTCTTGCCTCAGACCGATGTCAGACAAAGTTAATAATTGTATTTCTTGTGGGAAGCAAATACCGCATAAGGATTTCCATTCCCTCTGTATACCTTGTTTAGGCCCAGACCACGACGTCTCGGTTTGTCGCTTTTGTGCTACATTCAACAAACGCACTATTAAGCGTCGGGCAGAGTTTGCCCAGCATTATTTTGGGAAAGCATTTAATTATACTATGTCGTCGGATACTCCGACTCCGGTTTTGTCTAAAAAACGCAAAGACAAGGACCGACACATGAGGTCCGCGGCCTCTACCGACACCACGCCAAAGCCAACTACACGTGGTCAGTGAGGCGCCTACGCAGCCCCTGATTACCGACGACACTTCTTTGACGGTGTCTCCTGTGCCCGAGGTCGCAGGCTCCTTGGCCCACACCCCGACTACAGATACCGAAGCCACTCTTGGCGTTGAAACTCAGAATGTGGACAGGTCCACCTCCACTCAAGGTGTCTTCAGACCTTCCTCTTCTTTCTCCATCAAGGCCTTCACAAAATCTAAAGCAACCATGCACCCTAAGAGACCAGCTACACAGGCCCCATGCCTAAGAAACAGATGCTTAAAATGGCTGAGAATTTAATTACTCTAATCAGAGGTTCTCAGCCCCCTCCAGACAAAAGGCCCAGGGTGGAGGAAGATTCCCCCTCCTCTGATCAGAGCTCCATTATTTCAGAGCACTCTGATGATGAGGAACATTCTTACTCCCCTTTTGAAGACTCTGATGCGGAGGAGTCCATCCCTTCTGTATCCCCCCCTGGGGATTACTCATTTGGGGAAACTTTGCATACCTTAAGGGAACACTTCCACTGGGAAGGCCAGGATTATTCAGATTCCAAGAAAAGGCCCAGGGAATTTCTCTTGTTACCTCAGCATAGGCCTCTGGTTATACCTCCTGTCTTGGACATCCTAGATGATGTTTACTCGGAGGCCTGCCTTAACCCGGACTCTTTACCTCCAGCTCCAGTTAAGCCTAACGGGTACTACAGGGTTCCTGACTCGCACCAATTTCTTTACAAAAGCCATGCTGCTGACCCAGAAACCATCTCACAGGGCCCCAAGGGAGTTAAGGCCTCCATTGCCAAAAATCCATTGCCTTCCGAGAGAGATTCCAGATCCTTAGAAAGGTGGGGAAAAAAGGTATATACCTCTCGGCTACTTTATCCATGAGGGCCTTAAACTGTCAGTTTCATATGCTAAAATACCAACAGTTTTTGTTATCACAATTGAAGAGTAAAATGTCACAACCTGAACAACCAGACTTGTTTGATGCATAGTGCAGAACAAGTGGGTAAGCCTACCTTACAATGTGGTTTTGATGCTCTAGAGGCCTTATGTAGAGCTGCTGTTACAGGATCAGTCATACGTAGGCATGCCTGGCTCAAGGAACAAGCCTTGCCTGATCATGTCAAAGCTAAATTACTAGACGCCCCTCTTCAAAAGGATGTACTATTTGGTGCTAATGCTGAGGAGGTATTAAGGAAAATGGAGGAAAAGGCTAAATCAATGCAAACTGTGAAAGAATTTCTGCAGGTTCAACCCCACGCTTTTAGTAGAAATTGGCCTTCCACAAACTGGTCCTTTCCTGCCACAGACAGACCCCAAAGAGGCAGATACAGGCGCTCGAGGGGCAGAGGACAATCCCAAGGATCGTATAGAGGCAGACAATGGCAAGCTCCTACACAAAGAGGTGGTGAGGACAACTCGCAATCTTTCAGAAAGCAAACCCAATGACTTTCCCCTATGCATGCCAACCAGGTTTCAAATGGCAGCCCCCTTAGGAGGAAAGCTGGCATTATTTTCAAAAAATTGGCATGTTGTCACAAAGGACAAATGGATCCTGGACATTATAAACAGAGGCTACAAATTCCAGTTTCACACCCTTCCAAAATGAGAGGCATGCCAAACCTGCCACACAATCAAAGGGCAGAGGCACAAAAGCAAATTACAGATCTCATAAACATGAAAGCTATTCAAGAGGTACCTACGCACGAACAAGGTCAAGGTTTTTATTCCAGACTATTCCTGGTGCCAAGGAAGGGAAAAGATTGGAGACCTGTTTTGGATCTATCCATCCTAAACACATTTCTACTCGTACCAAAATTCAAGATGCTCACTCTACAGCAACTTCTTCCCATGCTGGGCAAGGAGTCTTGGCTGGTAACATTGGACCTCAAGGAGGCATACCTGCATGTCCCAATCAGACAAAATTGCAGAAGGTACCTCAGATTTCTTGCAGGTTCAACCCATTATCAATTCTCTGCATTGCCCTTTGGCTTATCTACTGCGCCCAGAGTATTCACGAAATGCCTGCCATCAGTAATTGCCTACTGCAGACTTCAAGGGATACAAATATACCCCTATTTGGATGACTGCCTGATCCAAGCAGACAGCAAGCACATTCTTCTGAAACATCTGGCTTATGTAATAATGTTATTGAAATCTCTGGGATACACAGTCAACAAAAAGAAATCAAGGCCAATACCCTCTCGGAAGATAATTTTCCTGGGTGCCAATTTGGACACAATCACCCAGATGGCCTATCTCACGCCAGAGAAGCAGGGGCAACTAATACAATACTTCAGAACACTAGCAAATTGCACCAGGCTGACTGTAAGGAAAATCCTGCAGGCTCTGGGATTCATGGCATCTTGCATCTTACTAATCCCATGTGCAAAGCTGCATATGAGGAAACTACAATGGTACCTAAAAAACATATGGTCTCAACACAGCCACAGTTTGGAAACAATAATACCACTAATTCCATGTCTGCAAAAGGAATTTCTGTGGTGGGCTCAAGCATGTCAAACAAACACAGGTCTTCCATTCAGCAAGCCTCAAGCAAATCAAGTCATCACAACAGACGCCTCAGACTACGCCTGGGGGGCGCAAATGACAGATCGGTGCATTCAGGGCAAATAGTCCCAAAAAAAAAGCACCTTCACATCAATCAAAAAGAAATGCTAGCAGTAATAAATGCTATTATAGCTTTCAAGGACCTTCTGCAACCAGGTCAACTATTGATAAGAACGGACAACACCACAGTTATGTGGTACATAAACAAGCAGGGAGGAACACATTCTTACCCCTTATGCAGACTGGCCATGTCACTTTGGAACATGGCCATGGACTTACAAATGGAACTACAAGCACAGTACTTGCCAGGCAAGGAAAACACGCTGGCAGACAACCTAAGCAGGAATATGACAGATCCACACGAATGGAAATTGCATCCCAAAGTTTTCACAGAAATAATCCAAGAATGGGGATGGCCAGACATAGATCTCTTTGCCTCCCACAAGAATCATCAATTGACAAAATTCTGCTCAAGGATCTTCCATCCAAAGGCCTGGAGAGTGGACGCTCTTTCTTTCAGTTGGACATCAATGACAGTTTATGCCTTCCCTCCTCTTCCTCTGCTGCCCAAAGTTCTATTAAAGACCAAAGCAGACAGACCAAAGATGATTCTCATTGCTCGGGACTGGCCAAGACAACACTGGTACCCACTCCTGAGGAGCCTGACGCAATCCCCACCATGGACCCTGCCTCTAATGCCTCTCCTTCTGACTCAGCACAGTTTCAAAACTCTTCACAGCCAGCTAAAACACTCAATCTAGCCGCATGGAAGATTCCTTAGCATCTCAACAGGTCCTACTCTCCAAGGAGGTGCAGGATGTCATTTTGGAGGCCAGAAGGCCATCAACTAGAAAAGCTTACTCCGCAAAATGGAAAAGTTTTTGTGTCTGGAATGAGAAAAAGGGCCAGGATCCTGGAAAACTGAATTTACCTCAAATACTGCAATATTTGGCTGAACTGCTAAGCAGTGGACTTTCTTTCTCCTCCATCAAAATACATGCCTCAGCCATTTCTGCAGAATACAACACTGATCCACCTTTATTCTCTCACCCTCTCTTAAGACAGTTCCTCAGAGGGGCTAAGAATTTAAGGCCTCCAAGGAAACAACCAATACCTGCTTGGGATCTTAATTTCATTCTGGAAAAATTGACCTTGCCTCCCTTTGAGCCAGCTGCCTCATCAGATTTGCAATATTTGTCCTGGAAAACAGCTTTCCTTCTGGCTATCACCTCAGCTCGTAGAGTTTCAGAACTACAGGCTCTCATGGCTGTCCATCCTTTTATCATCTTCCATCAGGACAGAGTTTCCTTACGAACCAACCCGTCCTTTATGCCTAAAGTGGTATCCAAGGTAGCTTTAAATCGGGCCATACATTTACCTACTTTTTATCCTAATCCTCAAAACAAAGGGGAGAGATTACTACATTCCTTGGACATCCACAGACAGCTGCGTTATTATTTGGACAGAACAAAGCCTGTCAGAAAATCAGAACAACTCTGTGACCTATGCGATAGGAGCTCAAGGAAAGCCAGTTTCCAAACAGACAATCTCAAAATGGATAGCCCACTGCATACGCTTTTGCTATTCTTTTCATGGCAAAACTGTTCCTACAGGCATTAGAACTCATTCCACCAGGGCCACAGCCACCTCTGCAGCCTTCCTCAGAGGAGTTCCTACCAAGGATATTTTGGAAGCAGCCACTTTGAGTTCTGTGCATACCTTCTCCAAGCACTACAACCTACCATTATACTCCAAATCTAGAGCAGGCTTTGCCACTGCAGTCTTGCAGGGCATTTTGGCTCCTCCTAGTTCCAACTAGTGCCTACCACCCCTTTCTTAGCTTTGGGATTCAACCCATCTGTTATGACTGCAGCTGTATGCACGATGAACCTAGTACAGTTTTGTACCTACCATAACTGTAGATGTTCGAGTGCTAATACAGCTGCAGTCCAGGTTTCCCTCCCTCCTTCCCCTCTTGGGACAGGCCTATAGGCTAACACATCCTCATACAACCTGATTGGGGTATTCATTTATGATGTATTTGCTTGCAACTACTGTATTTTGATTATATAGCACTGCATTATCACACAAATTTATTATTGCCTTCCTTCTGGGGGCACCTGACATCTGGGGCAAGAAAAACTGAAGAAAATGGCGTCTGCTGGTTCCTTTATACCCCTGTCGCACTGACGTCAGGGAAGAAGCGACGACAACCGACGCCGGACCTAGACTTTGGAATCCGGCCGACCGAGGACCCGCTTGACGGCAGGAGAACCCATCTGTTATGACTGCAGCTGTATTAGCACTCGAACATCTACATTTATGGTAGGTACAAAACTATACTTTTTTACTCTAGTTTCCTCTTCCACAGTTCCAGCTGTGTCTTAGCCAGTCATCATCCCAGATAAGTCTCAGAAGAGGCCTCTAAACAGGACATCCTCCAAGAGGGAGCTTTCCTGTACTTCCTTTGTCTCCCACAGTGTTTTTCTTCAAATCTTATTGGAGTGCATCAGAGGCAGATTTGAATCACATGATGGGGGCCTTGTGGCAGTTATGACTAGAGAATGGGGTCCTTTCATCTTCTCTTCTATCAAGAGTGGATAGAACTGGTCCAGCATCTCCTATTTTAGCTCCTTCTCTGATATGTATTCCTGCTTCATTGGTTTTGGTGCTGGCTGTATTTTATTTTATTTAACATATGATCTGAAGTAGTTAACTTCATTTGTGCAGCAACCTATGGGAATCGGATCCGAGCCGGCAGTTTTCAACAGCCTTAGATCCGAGCTCCAAGCCCCTCCCCTTACCCATAATCCCCTGCCAACCCTGGCTGACCTCCGATCTAGTTTGCCGTGGTTTACTTCAGCAGCTTGATCCCGAGTTCCAGGCGTTTTTCGTCCACTTTGTGAGAAAAATTTAACTTTTCTGACCCTTTTCTTTAACTCTTGGTGTGAGTGTGTTTTCAGGTCCCTTTATCTCTTAGAACTCTCTTAGTTTAATTTATTTTGTTCATATTCTAACCTCCCCCTTCCTTCGTGGTTCCGTCAAGGTTGTGTGTGTTTGGGGCCTAGTGTGTGTGGTTTTACCTTCTAGTATGTCTGAGGCCACAAAGTTGGTGTTTTCTAAGTGCACCGAGTGTGGCCATAAGCTGTCCCCAGTGGATAGCCACACTCTGTGTGTGTGTGTTGTGCCTTGGGGTTGAGCACCTGTCCTCTGGTTGTACCATCTGTGCAGCGTTCAACCCCAGGGCACTCAAGGACCGGAGGTCTAAGCCCTGCCCCTGGACTCGGCTTCTACCTCCGGTCCTCCCGTGGCTCCCGCTGCGGTGGCCGCCACTCCTGCTTCCCTCCCCCCAGCCGGGACTCAACCTCCCGCCTTAGGCCCGGATGAGAGGGAGGCTAGGAAAGAAAGGAAGGAGAAGCACCACAAGCGGGGGGCCAAGGCCTCCGCTTCGGCACCCCCCCCCCCCGGCTAAGCGGTCTTCTCCCTCCAGGACTTCTGGGTCGTCTCCTTCTCGGATCCGGTCCCTGTGCTTTTCACCGGATCCTGAGGAGGAGACCCGATCTCCGTCGAGGTCATCGAGGCGACACTCCCGCCCCGCCTCGGTGGCCTCGTCGAGATCTACCCGAAGTCTCACTGATGCAGATTTGGACCGGATGAGAGGATTCCTCCAGGCCCAACTGCAGATGGGAGTGCTCCTGCCTCCCCCCCCCCCTCTGGGGGGGGCAGCTCGACCCACTTCTTTGCCCCGATAGCTCTTTCTCCGTCCTGTTTCCCGGGTTCGGAATCTTCGGAGCCGGGCAGCCTTGGAGCCGGGGATGTGTCGGCGCCGATAGTCTCGGGTACTTCGGCGCCGACACTTCCCTCGAGTCTGTCTGGTCCATTTTCTTCGGATCTGAGCTCTCGGAGCTGACGGCTGAGCTTCGGATCCGGCGGTATCGGTATATCTTCGGCTCTGTCCAGGTCGGAGCATGCTGGAACGTTGGATCCGATCGCTTCGGCGCCGGCTCCGATCCGTCCGTCGGATCTGAGCGAGGGTCTGCTTTCGGATTCCAGAGAGAGTAGCTCTCCCTTGGCATTCAACGTGGTGGAGAGGGCTCTGTCGAGGGATTCCAGGCCCCCAGCCATTGCCACGGCTCCACCCTGCACTCCTTCTCTGTTGGGTCCGACTTCCATCACCCGGCCCCAGGGGCAGCCTGCTTTGATGTCCCAGGTAGTTCCATTGGAACAAGACGTTGCTGGTGAGACCTCCTCGGACAGCCCCCCCGAGGAGGTTCCTCACAAGCGAAGGTGCAAGAGGAGGCACCTGGACTCCCCCGAGTCCTTGACTGAGGACACGGATTTGGAGGAAGGGGAAGGCTCCCCAAGATCACCCCCCAAAGATATCTCATTTGGTGACATCATAGAGATGCTCAGAATAAGGGGGGGGGGTCTGCCCCAAAGCCTACCTCAGACGAATCCGTGTTCCTGGAGGCGTTTGAAGCAGGCCCGTCTACCTCTTGGGTGTCCCCTCCGGCCGACCCCCTGGTAGACTTGATTACTACCAGGGCGTGGAAGGAGCCGGACACTGTGGAGCCAATCCCCAAGTGCCCGGACAAGATTCTTAGCCCACCCTCTGACAAATCCCACTGGAGCAAGGGTCCCCCTGTAGATGCCATGTTGGTGGCGGCGGCCACCAAGAGGGAACTTGCTCAGGAGAGTCCTTCTGTTCGTCCCCCGAGCAAGGAGTCTCGGTCGATGGACCACCTAGGGTAGCAGGTGTTTAGTTCGGCTACCTTCTCTGTGAGGTCGCTGAACTACATGGCACATGTGCTTCGACTGCAGCGGGACCTTATCAAAGAGTACGCTGCATCGCCCCCGAGTCCATGTCGGCGGAGGACAAACAATTGCACTCCACCCGGACGGCCACTCTACGTTCCATATCTAACACCTCTGTGTGGCTACTGTCTCATGCCACGGAAGGAGCCGCTAGAGCCAGCAGAGCGGGCCTCGTCATGAGATGTCAGGCCTGGATCTGGCACTGTGATTTCGCGGAACCCTTTAAGGCGTCTTTCGCTAATGCCCTTTTTGATGGTTCTGCCCTCTTTGGCAAAACCGTGTGAGATACCTTGGTCCAGAGCGAAAAGGACGGGAAGACATCTGCCGTCAGAGTCCGCTTCTCTGCTCCCCAGTGGTCCTTCTCTAAGAACCAAAAGGGACAGAAGATGATGTGGTTCTGGAAGTCGCAACAGTCCCATCCCGCTCCGGACTCCCAGCCCTTCCGTGGCAGAGGAGGGCAGGGTGGACGCTACCCGAGGGGCAGAGGGGGCCCGCGGAACTTTGGATCCAGAGAGCCCTTCTCGGACCAACCCACGCAACACCCCTGAGGGGTTGCCCGACTGCTCCACTCTGGAGGTAGTCGGGGGGCATTTCTCGAAGCACCCAGCAGCTTGGGAGTCCATCACGACAGACCGCTGGGTGTTTCGCATCATATCCAGAGGATATCAGATCCCCTTTTCTCGTTACCCATGCAGTCCCAGACACCTCCCCGATGTCCCACCCGATCAGAGGGTGGCCGCAACAATGGAAATCCAACATTTGCTGGAAAAAAGAGCCATCCAACACGTCCCCGCAGACCAGTGCAGGTCCGGGTTTTACTCCAGGTTCTTCTTGGTGCCAAAAAAGACTGGGGACTTAAGACCAATCCTCGACCTCTCTTCCCTGAATCTGTCAGTAACCAAAGAGAAGTTCCGCATGGTCACTCTTCAATCTATTCTCCCCCTTTTGCGGGAGAACGATTGGATGTGCTCTATAGACCTCAAGGATGCGTACTACCGCATTCTGATGGACAGGCGATCCAGGAGGTTCCTCCGCTTCCGGCTAGGAGCCGGTCATTTCCAATTCAGGGTCCTCCCCTTTGGTCTCACCACAGCCCCCAGGGTGTTCACCAAAGTGTTAGCAGTATTAGCGGCCCACCTGAGGCTCCAGGGAATTCAGGTCTTCCCGTACCTGGACGACTGGCTCCTGACCGCCCCGACAAGGCATCTACTCTGTGCAGCCAGAAACTACTTTCTTCATCTAGCTCCTCGGCTGGGGATCACTATCAACATAGAGAAGTCATCTCTTATTCCGACTCAAACCATAGACTTCATGGGGGCCAGATTAGACACAAGCAAACTCCTAGCTTTCTTGACCACAGACCGGCTACTAACCCTGAGGCTACATGTGCAGTCCATTCTGCAATCTCCAGCTCCCCCGGCGGAATTGGTCCTGAGGGCACTTGGCTCGATGGCGGCAGCAATCAACCTATTGCCAGTGGCACGTTTCAACATGAGGGTCTTACAATGGACTCTTCAGGTCCAGTGGTCCTTTCTTCACTATCCTCTGAGCCATCCCGTTCCCCTCAGCAGGGCTTGCAAGAGGGCCCTCTTATGGTGGCTCCAATCTCTGGACCTCCAGCAAGGACGCCCCTTTTCTATGACCCCTCCACTAGCCACGGTGACCACGGACACCTCCCGACTCGGGTGGGGGGGGCATTGTTCGGGCCGGACAGTCCAAGGCATGTGGGACTTCACGGAGACCTCACTGCATATCAGCGTCCTAGAGATGAGGGCAGTGCTGTTAGTGTTGCAAGCACTTCAGGACCTTCTTCCTGTAGGAACAATTGCGATTCAGACGGACAATATGTCTGTTGTCTGGTACATCAACAAACAGGGGGGAACCAGGTCTTACCCACTCTGTCGAGAGGCCATGAGGGTGTGGGAATGGGCGATCTCCACCAACCGCTTTCTCATAGCAACGCACATTCCGGGACTGTCCAACATCCTAGCGGACAAACTAAGTCGCACCATCCTGTTACCATACGAGTGGTCTCTGAATCCCGAGATAGGGAATCGGATTTTCGCCAAATGGGGTCAACCCTGTTGCGATCTCTTTGCCTCTCCCTCGAACACAAAATGTTATGACTACTTCGCTCTCATTTCCCCCTCCGGGGAACCCCCGAGAGACGCTCTGGTGCATGCTTGGCCTCCCGGTCTTCATGCTTACCCTCCTCTTCCTCTGATGCTGAAGTTTCTTCAGAAAGCCAGTCTGTTGGGGAGCAGGATTATCCTCATTGCCCCATTTTGCCTCGTCAAACCTGGTTCCCTTACCTTTGGTCTCATCTGGTGAATCCTCCTTGGATTCTGGATCCCCATCCAGATCTAATATCCCACCCCCTAGATCTCCCAGTCCCGAACCTGGATAACCTCAAGCTCACAGCTTGGCTGCTCCAGTTCCACGCGTAGCTAGGACTCCCGGTATCTCTTCCCCAGTTAAAACTATTCTAGTAGCAGCGCACAAGCCTTCTACTAGAAAGATCTATATCAGCAAATGGAAACGTTTCTCCATTTGGGCAGCACACAAAAATTTGGATCCTTTTACAGCTCCTTTGCCCGCTGTATTAGACTTTCTGTCAGGACTGTTTCATCAGGGGGCTAGCTCCTCCACAGTCAAGGTTCAACTAGCAGCTATCTCTCATCACGTGGAAAATGAACTGGGCCCTTTGATCACCACGAAATTGTGTAAGACCTTTTTGAAGGGCACCTTTCTGCTCAGACCTCCAGTGAAGGATGTAGTCCCTCCTTGGGATTTAACGCTGGTGCTGCAGGCCTTGACAGCTCCCCCGTTTGAGCCTGCAGCTTCAGTAGATCTTAAATTCTTGTCATGGAAAACGGCCTTTCTTGTCGCTATCCCCTCGGCTCGAAGGGTCTCTGAACTACAGGCCCTCTGTGTAAAACCCCCATACTTGACCTTTCATAAGGATAGAGTTTACCTCAGGACCAATCCCTTTTTTCTTCCCAAGGTTGCCTCTGAGTCAAATATTAACCAGTCCATCAACCTGCCGGTATTTTTTCGTAATTACTATAACAAAGGGGAACACAAATTACACTCATTGGATGTGCATAGACAACTTCGCTTCTACATCCACAGGACATCTGGTCATAGGAAATCCGACCAGTTGTTCGTCTCCTTTGCCAAATTTAACTTGGGTAAATCTGTGTCTAAAGTCACACTGTCTAGATGGATTTCACAGTGTATCCTTTTAGCATATGAAAGTTCGGGCAGGCCCGCACCTCAGGGAGTCCATAGTCTACTCGATCTATGTCTACCTCTGCGGCTTTTAGAGCTAGAGTTTCTTTGGATGATATTTGCTCGGCAGCCACTTGAGCCTCATCTCATACCTTTATCAATCACTATAAATTGGACATTATCTCCAGAGGGAGAGCATCCTTTGGCTCTGCAGTGCTCCGGAACATCCTTCCATGAAGACCGCCCAAGATTCAGGTAGCTGGGGACTCTGTCCCATAGGTTGCTGCACAAATGAAGTTAACTACTTCAGATTAAGAAGTTATGTACTCGCCGTAACGTTCCATCTGAGTAGGTAAACTTCATTTGTCAGCAACCGTCCCTCCCTCCTGCCCCCTCACTTGCAAATGTCTTCATACTCTGGTCCATGGGTTTTACCCACTTTATCTTGAGAATAATAATCTTATAGCAGTTTCTGCTGTTGGGCAAACTTGATCTGAGGTCAGTCAGGGTTGGCAGGTGATTATGGGTAGGGGGAGGAGCTTGGAGCTCTGATCTAAGGCTGTTGAAAACTGCCGGCTCGGATCCGATTCCCATAGGTTGCTGACAAATGAAGTTTACCTACTTAGATAGAATGTAATGGTGAGTACATAACTTCTTATTAACCATGGAAGTCCAACTTGGAACAAAGCCAATTTTCAGCAGAGGCCCAGGGACAAACTCTCCAGATGCATGTCTTTGAATGTGGGAGGAAACCGGAGCACCCGGAGGAAACCTACATGAATGCAGGGAGGACATGCAGATTCCGCACAGAAGGCAGTCCAGACGAGAATCGAACCAGAGAACCTCTTGCTGTGAGGCGACAATGCTACTGATGCAGTACTGCGCCATCCATATCTGAATTCTCCTCTGTTCTGACCTCTGACATTAGCTTAGTACGAGGGATCTGTTCCGACACACAAACCTTGAGACTGTCTAGGCAATGTGTATCTTTGGAGCCATTGACTCGAAGCAGTCTCTTCCGCACCAGCTTCATAGCTGTCTCATATGGGTGATGACGTCTTTCAAGTTGTCTACACTGATCCCTACTTGAAGCCTACTCCTTTTCCACTTTGGGGATACCCTCCTGTCAATGAGGGACACAGGTGGAACACCTGGGACAAATTTGTGGTTTCCCATTCACTCATCAAGGTTGTGCTTGAAGAGGGTCAGCGAGGTGCTCTGTTTGACATGTATGGGAAGTCTTTCAGAGATCTGTCTCTCCAGCAGGTTTTGTTGATGTTCCATATGAAATTCAGGCCTTTCGAGCGGGTAATGCGCGAGGAGTTAGACTTATGGATATGGAGCATCTCTAGTAGGGCAGGGTCCGAGATTGACATGTAGGCGAGAGACAGATCACCTGTGAAACAATCTGTACAATACCAAGTAGCGTGA
Source organism: Protopterus annectens (assembly GCF_019279795.1). Lineage (NCBI taxonomy): Eukaryota > Metazoa > Chordata > Ceratodontiformes > Protopteridae > Protopterus > Protopterus annectens. The sequence continues at coordinate 52,740,213 of NC_056732.1, forward strand.
TAGTGATTTGAAACTGTCAACATAGGATAGATGTTGGAGGCCATGGATTCTATTTGTGAGGTATTTGTGTCCTTTCCAGTTGTTTGGAGAGGTACATATCAAACGAGGTGTTCTACTTAATTATTGGTCTAATGAGGGAGGAGTATAGACAGGTGTAATGACCTCCTTTTTTCTAGAAGCAATCCCTTTACTTCTCCCTTATCTTACCCAACATCTTTATCATGTCTGCTGTGACCTCATCTCAGCCTGCTGCTTTACTTGACTTCATATTCCTTAGCATTGTTGTTCTTCTGTGGTGGGCTCCTCCTCTTCTCTCATTGTGGGATGCGTCTGGGACACTACAGCTTCTGTGAGGTTTTCTTCATTCAGAAGCTGTTGGAAGTACTCCTTCCGTCTGCCTTTCATGTCATGTGGATTGGTGAGCAGGTTGCTGCTAGCATTCATTGTAAAGGGTGTCTGACCATCTTCATTATCTTTCTGTTTTTGCCTTTCAACCGGATATAGTTTTTGTGCCATCTACTGAGTCAGTTTCCTGACACTGGTAGAGTACCTCTGATGACTTGTTCATCACCCCAGTTGTTGAGATCCTTGAGTTAGTGTTGCAATGAGGATCTTACCACACCGATCTTCATCTCAGGATGAGGAAGTTCTTCGTGATGTTTTACAGCTCGTACCTCTCTACTTCCTGGGTGGTACCTCTTGCAAATCGTTTATTTGGTTTGGTAGTCAGAAGGTCATGGCAAGAGACTGGCGCTTACAAAGTGGTGCTTTGGAAGCTGGGCAAGATTCTTAGACACCCCCACAGAACAGATAGCATTTGGCTAAAAGGTCCTTTGGTTGATTACATCATTGAGGTAGTAGTGACTAGAGTTGATGGAGGATACAGCTTCTGTCCATCCACCCATTAAGGAATCCATGGCTATGAACAGATTAAGGAAGCAGGTGTATGCTTCAGTAACCTTGACTTGTGCCACTCGTATGAACCACTTCCAGAGGGACTCTGTGCATCAGGCACTTGCCATTCTGAGAAAACCACCTAAGTTGGACTCCAGGAAGCATTTGGAAACGTCGAGCACGATGTTAAACATTACCAAACTCTTCACGCAGCTCATGCACGATATAGCAATGGAGCACCTTGGGCTGCTGTAACAGGCGTTGCTATGAGACGCCAGGCTAGGCTTTGCCTAAGTGACTTCATGGACAAATTTAATGCCTCCTAAAATGGATCATCCTTTTTTGAAGTGTGAACAGGATGGCAAAATGTTTTCTGCTGAAGGAGTTAGATTAAAGGTCCCACAAAGATCATGTAACGGGAACCAAAATGGCTTCAAATATCTAAGGTTCAGGAAGTCCAAGGGGCAGCTGGACAGATGTGGCCCCTTCAGTGAATGTTGGCCCAGAGGACTATTCAGAATCAGGGATACCATGGGCCCTTTTTTGACTGGCAACCATATCGTTCCTGAAGGGCTGCCCAGCTGTTCCCCTCTGAAGGCAGTTTGGGATTGCTTAGCCATACACCAGTAAATAGAGGGGTATCACATAGAACAATAGGGCATTAAGGGTAATATCCAAAGGTAATAGCAGATGTTCGTGTTTCACTGTTGCAGTCTTAACCAATGGGTTATCCGGCTCCCGGTAGCCCTCGATCGAACAGAATACCAAAGGTAAGTAAATATGACATCGGCTGTTGTCGGTTGTAAAGGACGTCGGATACAAAAGGAGGCAGTCGACGTCACTTCCTCAGTCTTCCTTGCCGCGGAGCCCGAAGCGGAAGCATTTTTGCACGAGTGCTGGTCAGCAGTTTACCTTTTTGGTTTCCGACTACAAAGTTGAAGTCATCTACAGCTAAGTACCCCATTGGGGATCCTCTTTTCTTGCCTTAATGAATGCCAGAAAAAGTAAATAATTGTCTTACCTGCGGAAAGCAGATTCCCCATAGAGATTTTCATTCCTGTTGTATTTGTTTAGGCCTTGACCACGATGTTCCTAATTGTGGCCTCTGTGCTTCCTTTAATCCGCGTACTATTTGTCATTGGGCTAAGCTTTTTGCTAAGCATTTTGGAGTGTGGCTTAAGTTTGTCGGTATGCCATCCACTGGTCTTCAGGCTTCGGATATCCCTAAGAAGTGCAAGGACAAGGACAGCAACAGGCTTCAGAAGGTCAAGCCTTCAGACGATGCTAAGTTGTTCGTCATTCTTGCAGTAGCCAGTGAGGCGCCTTTGCAGCCCCTGCAGTTCACAGATTTTCAACTGCAGGCCTCGGTTGAGACCATTTTAGAGTCCCTCGGGCCTCTGGCTTCCATTTTGTCTTCTGACCTTCCCCCTGTTGCCTATTCAGCTGGATCCGGAGCCGCTAGGCTGGCTCTGGTGTCCAAGGCCTCTGTTCTTTGGTCAGACAGCAAGCTCATACCGACAACCTCTGCCACTATTTCAGCTGTTGCCAGGCCTCCCGAGTCCTTCAGACTTGTAGGTAAATCTTCCAGTCTTAAGCCTGTGAAGAAGCAGGCTCCAGTTTCCTCTCGTTCCCCTCATTCTCATATGGTTAAAATGGCTGATGACCTTTTGACTCATTAGGGGTTCACAGCCTCCTCCTTCAAAAAGGGGTAGGGATGTCTCTCTTGAGGCTGTGTCTTATTCCTGTTCTGATACTTCTAGCATTTCTGCTGATGAAGAGGAAGTTTCTCAGGTTTTTTTTCTCCTTTTGAGGATTCAGATGCAGAGGAATCCATTAATTCTGCTTCTCCTCCAGGGGATTTCTCTTTTGGTGATACTTTGAGTACTCTCAGGGAGCATTTTAAATGGGAAAGTTAGGATTATCCCCAATCTAAGAAAAGGATCAGGGAGTTTTTGGATTTGCCTCAGCATAGGCCTCTGGCTATTCCTCCAGTGTTGGAAGTGGTTGATGATGTTTTTCTGGAAAATTCCTTGACTCCAAATTCAGATGTTCTTCGTGTTTCACTGTTTCACTGTTGCAGTCATTACATTTGGGTAATCTGCTGACAGGTTGCCCTCAGTTGGCCTGAATAACAAAGTCTTGGGTCCTGCGTTGGTTGCTGTCTCATCTTCCATGACGTCAGGTGGTCAGGGGTATAAAACATGCAGCCAACACCATTTTAATCAGTCTTTCTTGCCGCGCGGTGCCCGAAGCAGAAGCAGTTCGCAAGTGCCAGTCGGCCGACTCCTGAAATGTTCGTATTCAAGTTTCAGAACCAAAGTCTTCAAACTAAAGCCAAGTACCCCGTTGGGGAAATTCTTTCTTGCTCCTTACCAATGTCAGTAAAAGTTAATAATTGCATTACTTGTGGGAAGCAAATACCTCATACGGATTTTCATTTGTACTGTATTCCTTGCCTAGGCCTTGATCACAATGTGCCTTGCTGTCGGTTTTGTGCTAAATTTAACCAACGCACTATTAAGCGTTGGTATACTTTGCTTCTAAATATTTTGGTTCAAGATTTAACTACTCTGAATTGTCGTCGGTTAGCAATCCGACTACAGGAGTTCACAAACAATGCAAGGAAGAAGACAGAGACAGACCGTCAAAGTCTAAAACAGACGAAGCTTCTCCTAAGCCAGTCGCCGGTACTCAGTGAGGAGCTTTCGCAGCCCCTGATACCCGCTACTTTTGAGTCACAGGCCTCTACTGAGACCCATTCGGAGTCCAATATGCCACGAGATTCTCAAGAGTATTGAACCCGCGGATGTGTCTCCCTTGGATGGGTCCGGAGCCACTGAGTAGGCACCGGCTTCTGAGGGTGTTTTCAGGCCTCAACATTTTTATATTAAACCGACGCCAACAACAAAAACAAGATCAAAAACAACTTCTATGTCTAAAAAAACGATGCATGAGCCACGTGCTCAGGTCCCTATGCCTAAAAAACAGATGATCAAAATGGCTGAGGATTTAATTACCGTGATCAGGGGTTCCCAACCACCCCCCCAAACAGGCCTAGGCAAGGCACTAATTATGAATCTTCAGATCAGGTTTACATTTCTTCTGATTCCTCTTCTGATCAGAAATTTTCTGTTCCACCCTATGAGGATTCTGATGCAGAGGAATCCATTCCATCTGCATCTCCTCCTGAGGGATTACTCTTTTGGTGAGACTTTGCATACTTTAAGGGAACATTTTCACTGGGAGAGTCAGGACTTCTCTGAATCAAAAAAGAGGCTTAGGGACTTCCTTCTTCCTCAGCATAGGCCTTTGGCAATACCTTCTGTATTAGACATAGTTGATGTATTTTTTGGAGTCGAGCTTGGCTCCTGATTCCCTGCCTCCGGCTCCTAGTAAGCCAGACAGATATTACAGGGTTCCTGACTCCCACAAATTTCTTTTCAAAAATCCTGCTGCTGATCCTGAGACTATTTGTCAGGGTCCCAAGGGGGTTAAGGCTTCTACAGCCAAAAATCCTACCCCTTCTGATAGAGATTCCATGGCGCTGGATAGATGGGGTAAGAAGGTTTACACTTCTGCAACCTTGGCAGTCAGGGCTTAAACTGCCAGTTTCATATGCTTAAATATCAACAGCATGTTATGAGCTTCCTTAAACAGAAAATGATGTTGATTTCTGATTGTGTGGAAAATAGTTTCAGACTGCTATACAACTGGTAGCATGTTACAGACCACCCTCCCAATCTCAGGCACCCCACTCAGCCTTCCTGAAGACATTGGAGGATATAAATGTCTCACCAAACACCATCATATTGGGAGACTTCAACTACCCTAACATAGACTGGGTTCATTATTCTAGCCCAAACACCCTAGCCCAAAGGTTCCTGGAATTCATAAATTCAAACTCAGTGGAGCAGCTAGTCACCTCTCCCACAAGGGGAGATAATATACTAGACCTGATCATCACAAACATGGGGACAAAGTGCTCCACACCTGGAAGTATACCCTTCACTAGTGAGATCTGACCACAAACTAATCACCCTGGATATATATATCCCACCTCCACCCCCAACACAAAAGACTACAGTGAAAAACTTCTCAAAAGCCGACTTTACACTTCTTAAAACTGAGATGGTATCCTTTAAGCCCACTGGGACAGTGGAAACCACATCCCACAATGCAGAATCCTTCACAAATGCCTTCTACGGACATCTCCAAGAATGCATGGATCATGCAATCCCAAATAAAACCAAGACCCTCTCCACCAAGGGCAGGCGTCATGTCTGGTGGACCCCAGCCATAAACAAATTGTATAACAAAAGAAGGAAGCTACTGCACGACAGAGCAAAATCCCATAAAGAGAAGGCATCTCTGATCAGCACTAGTAGAAAGCTACATTCTCTCATAAAAACATCCAAGGCCAACTTTGAGAGAAAAATCGCTATGGACACTAAAGATAACCACAAGGCCTTCTTCAGCTATGTTAGAAACCTGGGCGGAAACCCTCAGATATGTTCAGAGTTAGTTCACAATGACAAAAAATACACTGAACCCACAGATATTGCCAACATTCTGGCTGTGACAGGTTCAGTGCAAATTTCTCCCCTCCCTCACCCCCAAAAGAAGAAATACTTATCCCAGCTGAATGTAACCTCCCTGTCATCTCAGATGAAAAGGTGAGAACCGCCCTCAGCAAAGCTAAAAACACAGCATCAATGGGACCTGACGGTATCCCGGGTTGCGTGCTACGTGAACTCCAAGAGGAGCTAAACCCGCACATAAAAATGCTACTTAACCTTAGCCTTACTACAGGATATGTACCTGAAAACTGGCGTACAGCAACAGTAGTCATACTCCACAAAGGAGGCACCTCTACTGACCCTGGTAATTACCGCCCCATAAGCTTAACCAGCCTGGTCTGCAAAGCTATGGAAAGAATCATTATGGAACTAATAAACAGAGACATTGGGGACTTACAGACACTTGATCCCACCCAGTTTGCCTTTGTAAAAGGCAGATCCTGCCTTTTAAACCTCGTTGACTTTTTCGAAACAGTCACTAGAGCCATTGACTAGGGCAAAGCAGTCCATACAGCCTACCTGGACTTGGCTAACGCTTTCGACACAATACCCCACTCTGGCATCATAGACAAGCTCAACAGCTTAAATGTAAATCCATATGTCACAAGATGGGTGGCAAACTGGCTAAAGGATAGAACCCATAGTCAAAATCGCTGGAGCCATGTCAGACTCAAAGCCAGTGACAAGTGGTGTCCCACAGGGCTCTGTCCTGGGACCCCTCTTGTTCGGCATTTATTTCTCAGATGTGAAACCAAACATGGGAGGGTTGTGGCTGACAAAGTTCGCAGATGACTGCAAACTAGGCGCCATAGTCTATACACCAGCTGACACACACATCCTACAGAAAGGCCTCACTGAAACGGACAACTGGTGCCGGAGTCATGGCCTTAAACTAAATGCCAAAAAATGTAAAGTCATCCCCTTTGGGAAAAACAAAGTGCCTACAAATTATCACATAGGCGGTAACCCACTGAGTACGAAAAAAGTAATCAGAGACCTGGGGACCCAAGTCGATAGTGACCTCTCATTTGACACCCACATTGCCAAAGTGGTTAGAAAGACTTTTTTACCTTGCCCACCTTATCATGAAGGGATTCACATCCAGATCAAAGGAGGTCATTGTGCCCCTGTACTCCTCCCTTATCAGGCCCATGATTGAGTACAATGCCCCATTTGGTATGTACCTCACCCGGCACTTGCAACAGCTAGAGACCCCAAAAGTACCTCGCCAAGAGGATCAAGGGTCTCCAACATATGTCATATGCTGCCAGACTAAAGAATCTCCAACTCTATTCAGTAGCATACCGCCTACTCAGAGGTGATCTGTGCCTAACGTACAAGGTCATGTCCAATCAGGAATTGATGGACATGCTCCACCTCAAAAAATCCAAATCCATCAGAACCACGAGAGCTAAAGATTTGAACCTCAGCACAAATATGAATAGGACATGCTGGAGGGACAGATTCATAACTCAGAGGCTTCCCATACTCTGGAACAGAATCCCAGGTCATGTTAGGCAGAGCCCCTCACTGACTCTCTTCAAGAGAAATCTTGACGAGTGGATGGGAGATCGTAGGTTTACCCCAGGGGTCATCTCTGTGTCACTACTAGACAGAGGCACAGTAAACTAATTCTATTATGTAAGGGGGTTTTCACTGTGTCACTACTAGACAGAGGCACAGTATTCCAAATCTATTCTGTACACTTTTGTACCATTACATGGGGTGGCGAAAGCCACATCACTATGGCTAGGCTTATAAATGCCCCAGGGGCAGATAGCCTAGTACCAAACTATGAAACAATTTATTGCATTCAGCAGAACAGGTTGGAAAGCATACTTTGCAATGTGGTTTTGATTCCTTGGAGGCCTCTTGTAGGGCCACCGTTACTGGATCTGTGATTAGAAGGCATGCCTGGCTCAAGGAGCAAAATCTGCCTGATCATGTTAAAGCTAAATTGTTGGATGCCCCCTTTGCACCATGATACTCTGTTTGGTAATAAGCAGAAGAGGTTTTAAAGAAAATGGAAGACAAAGCTAAATCTATGCAAACTGTAAAAGATTTCTTGCAAGTGCAGCCACCCAGGTTCAGTATGCACTGGCCTACTAAAAACTGATCCTTTCCTGTGTCCAACAGAGCCACTCAGGGCAAACCCAGGTGCTCAAAAGGCTCCAGATATCAATCACAGGGTTCTTGCAGGTCAAAGCAATGGGGTGCCTCCACCTCCAAATCTGGAGGAAACAAAGGACAACCCTACAGTAAGCAGTCTCAATGACTTTCCTCTACCATCTCCAAGCACGCATCTTTTGGCAGTTCCCTTGGGGGGAAAACTAGCACTTCATGCTCAGAATTGGCAGTTAATTACCCAGGACAAGTGGGTATTAAACGTAGTATCCCAGGGGTACAGATTTCATTTCCATACTTTGCCAATTCCAAACGGATGGCCCGATCTGCCACAAAACCAGTGGGCAGAGGCCCAGAAACAAGTTATATCCCTCATGGATATGGGGGCTATTCATCCGGTACCAGAAAAGGAAAAAGGACAAGGATTTTATTCAAGACTTTTCCTGGTACCCAGAAAAGACAATTCATGGCGTCCAATACTGGATTCTGAACACGTACCTGGACATTCCAAAATTTAAAATGCTGACTTTGCAACAGCTACTGCCTATGCTAGGCAAGAATGCTTGGCTAGTAACTCTAGACTTATAAAAGGCATACCTGCATATCCCAATAAGGGAATCATGCAGAAGATACCTCCGCTTCAAAGCAAGTTTTTTTTTGTATTACCAATTCTCTACACTGCTTTTTGGCTTATCTACTGCGCCCAGGGTCTTTACAAAGTGCGTGGCACCAGTAATTGCGTTCTACAGACAAAGAAACATCCAAATTTATCCTTATCTGGATGATTGTCTCATTCAAGCAGAAGACAAGGACACTCTTCTTCAACATCTGGCATTTGTAAAAAGGCTTCTAGCATGCATATAGGGTACACCATAAACGAAAAGAAATCATAACTGGTACCCTGTCAAATAATTACATTCCTGGGTGCAAGCTTGAATACAGCTCCCTAGATGGCTTACCTCACGCCAGACAAAGGCAACTGACAACATACTTCAAACAAACGGCAACAAAAACCCAGTTATCTGCAAGACAAATTCTGCAGGCTTTGGGATTCATGGCATCCTGCATTCTGCTGATTCCATATGCAAGACTGCATATGAGGAAACTTCAGTGGTACCTAAACAGTTTATGGAGTCAGCATTGTCACAACCTGGAAACAATGATTCCTCTCATTCCCTGCCTGCAACAGGAGTTTCTTTGGTGGGCAGAGACATGTCACCAAAACAAGGGACTGTCATTCACTCTACCCCCTGCCACCCAAACCCTAACTACAGACTCATCAGATTATGCTTGGGGGGCCCACCTGGTAGGGAGATGCATTCAGGGCAAATTGAGCCCAAACCAAATGCATCTGCATATCAACCAGAAAGAAATGCTAGCTGTTCAGAATGCTCTGACAGCCTTCAAGGACTTACTTCATCCAGGACAACTACTGATAAGGATGGACAACACCACTGTTATGTGGTACATAAACAAGCAGGGGGGTACACATTCTTACCCCCTTTGCAGACTAGCCATGGCCTTGTGGAACACAGCCTTGACTTACCAAATAACATCTTCAAGCACAATTCCTGCCAGGAAAGCAAAATACTCTGGCAGACGACCTAAGCAGAAATCTTATGAACCCGCACGAATGGAAACTGGATCCACAAATCTTCAACAGGTTAACACAGAAATGGGGGAGCCCAGACATAGATCTATTCGCCTCTCCCCAAAACTATCAACTGGACAAATTTTGCACAAGAACTCATCACAAGAAAGCATGGAAAGTGGATGCTCTATCCTTCAGCTGGAAAAATCTATCAGTCTATGCCTTTCCCCCCTCTGCCTTTACTCTCCAAGGTCTTACTAAAAGTCAGACAGGAAAAAACAAAAATGATCCTAATTGCTCTGGACTGGCCTCGCCAGCACTGGTACCTGCTTCTAAGGAATATGTCACACCTTCCTCCATGGTACTTGCCTCAAACACCTCATCTACTGTCTCAGCAGAACTTTCAAATTCTACATACTCCGCTCCAAACTCTGAATCTTGCAGCATGGCTGATCAACTAATTATTCAAACCACATCTCTCAGTAAACCTGTGATGGATGTCATTTTGGAAGCCAGAAGGCATAGTACTAGAAAATCTTATGCTGATAGAGATTCTGTGCTTGGAACCAAGCACAAGGAATAGACACAGCAAAGCCCAATATTCCTCAGATTTTACAATACATAACTGGGATGCTTGGCAAGGGCCTATCTTTTTCTTAAATAAAAATCCATGCCTCTGTCATCTCAGCTCATTACAAAACAGAGCCTCCCCTCTTTTCTCATCCACTGCTTAAACAGCATCTCAGAGGGGCCAAAAATTTAAGGCCTCCCAGGAGAGCACCAACTCCTGCATGGGACCTCAGTTTTGTGCTGGAAAAACTCACCCTGCCTCCTTTTGAACCAGCAGCTACTGCAGATATAGAATTTCTATCTTGGAAGACCGCTTTTCTTTTGGCAGTCACTTCAGCTAGAAGGGTGTCAGAACTACAGGCTCTCATGGCAGTGGAGCCTTTCATTATTTTTTACCTGGACAGGGTGGCCCTCAGGACCAATCCTTCTTTTATGCCTAAGGTGGTATCCAGTGTGGCTCTTAACCAGACCATTCACCTGCCAACATTTTACCCAAATCCGAAGAACAAGGGGGAGCGGATTCTGCATTCATTGGATGTACACAGACAACTAAGATTCTACTTGAACAGGACCAGATCTCTAAGAAAGTCTGAGCAACTACTGGTAGCATTTGCTGCAGGATCAGAGGGGAAGGCTACATCAAAGCAGACTATTTCTAAATGGATAACCCACTGCATTCGTTCCTGCTATTTGCACCATGGTAAACCTGTGCCCAAGAGGATCAGATCACATTCCACCAGGGCTGCCTCTACTTCAGCAGCTTTTCTCATAGGGGTCCCAACCAAAGACATTCTAGAAGCTGCTACTTGGAGCTATGTTCATACCTTCACAAAGCATTATCATTTACCTCTCTTCTCAAAATCCAGGGCAGGCTTTTCCACTGCAGTCCTGCAGGGCCTTATAGCCGCTCCTAATGCTGTTTAGTTCCATCCTCCCATCCATAACTTTGGGATTCTACCCAAATGTAATGACTGCAACATTGAAGCACGAAGAACATAGTGCAGTTGTGTACACTTACCATAAATGTAGATGTTCGAGTGTATTCACTGTTGCAGTCCGGGTTACCCACCCGCTATCCCCCCATTCTATACCTTTTCTTTCCTTCACTATACTCAAAAGCCTTTGTGGTGTATTTGCTTTTGTTTAAGGTAAAGTTTGTTTCTTAAAGTGCATTTATATATATTTACAGTTTATTTCTATACATTTTTGCTCCCCATTTGGGGGGCACCTGACATCTGGGGCAAGAAAAACTGATTAAAATAGCGTCTACTGGATGTTATATACCCCTGACGACCTGACGTCATGGAAGAGGAGACAGCAACCGACGCAGGACCCAGGACTTTGTTATTCAGGCCGACTGAGGGCAACCTGCCAGCAGATTACCCAAATGTAGAGGTATAAAACAAGCAGCCAACGCCATTACATCAGTCTTTCTTGCCCCGTGGTGCCCGAAGCAGAAGCAGTTTGCAAGTGCCGGTTGGCCGACTCCTGAAATTTTCATTTTAGAGTTTCAGAACCGAAGTCTTCAACTAAAAGCTAAGTACCCCGTTGGGGAAACTTTTTCTTGCTCCTTACTGATATCAGTAAAAGTTAATAATTGCATTACTTGTGGGAAGCAAATACCTCATAATTTTCATTTGTACTGTATTCCTTGCCTAGGCCCTGACCACAATGTGCCTTGCTGTCAGTTTTGTGCTAAATTTAATCAACGCACGATTAAACGTAGGTATATTTTTGCTTCTAAATATTTTGGCTCAAGATTTAATTATCCAGAAATGTCGGTTAGCAATCCGACTACCGGAATACCTAAAAAAACGCAAAGAAAAAGACAGAGACAGGCCGTCGAGGTCCAAAACCGACAACGCTTCTCCTAAGCCAGTCGCCGGTTCTCAGTGAGGTGCTTTCGCAGCCCCTGATACCCGCTACATCTGATTCGCAGGCCTCTACTGAGACCCATTTGGAGTCTGGTATGCCACGAGATGCTTCAATTATGGAACCCGCAGATGTCTCTACCTTAGATGGGTCTGGAGCCACTGTGCAGGCACCGGCTTCTGAGGGTGTTTTCTGGCCTACAGATTTGTATATTAGACCGACGCCATCTTCTAAATTAAGGCCAAAATCTAAATCTATGTCTAAAAAAATGATGCCTGGGTCACGTGCAGGCCTCTATGCCTAAAAAACAAATGATCAAAGTGGCTGAAGATTTAATTACTCTGATCAGGGGTAGCCAACCCCCTCCTCCTAAGAGGCCTGGGCAAGTCATTGATTATGAATCTTCTGAACGGGATTCTATTTTTTCTGACTCTTCTAATGAACAGGATTTGTCTATATACACACTGAGCAGAGTGGAGGAGAGGTGTTGACTACAACTCTTAGCTGAGATATACAAGTATCCTGTTTTTTTCGATTATTTATACTGATTATTGTTTCTAGCAATTTATATATAGCACTTTTTATTGCCTGTTGCATAGTTTTTGAGTGTATTTTTATTGCTATTAACTAACCTGCATGGCTAACTGATTTGTTTGCAGTTTAAAAAGCATTCTGTAGAGTCTCATTGCTCCTTTATCTGTTTAAAAACTTTCATTTTGTGGCTTTCTGTAGTGCTTACTGTGTCTGTAGGCTAATGCTTTAGTATTGTCCTCATCCTCCCTCCCTATATACTCGGTGGCTTTGCAGTTGCCCGCCCCTACTGTAAATCTGATCTGGGACACTCCTCCCAGTCTAGTGTCAGTAGCTCATTCTACCTAATACAGAAAGAACATTTGATAAGGCCTTCTGTTTCTCCTTTTTCCCTTCAAAAAAAAAAAAAAATTTTTTTGCCTGAATCTCCTTGTATTCTGACTGTGCTTCTCAAACATTTTGGAAATATAGAGTATATTTTGGAGAATTTATTATAACTGTAATTGCCTTAATATTGCTACAACTCAAGTGCTCTAGGTTGCACTGCATCAGAAGTGTTTGTGTGTTTTAGCTGCTTTTTCTGTATATATAGACTTCTCTGTATATGTAGACTAGCTACTTATTCTGCTGTGTTACTGCCTCTTAAATCATTTTTCAGTTGTGCACTTGCCTTGCTTCATTTAAAAAGTTTTAAATTGCTAATTTTGTTGAGCTTTAATTGCATTTACTGTTTAGGACTACACACTCGTGTGTTAGCCTTTTCTGTGTTTATTTACTATATTATTGCATTGTTTAGCCTGTTTCAACAAAAAAAAAATACTATCTTGTTTGCTCGTTTCCCACCTTTTCTAGCCAGTCTATATCCCAAGCTTTGCTTGTCTCAGGACTTTATTTTCTGTGCTCAGAGCTATCCAGACCTTGCTGTGGTAGAGGGAAGTCCTACTGCCTACCACTGGGACTGGTGAGCATTGTACTGCCTATCTAACGCTAGAGGAGTGGTTTCCAGCTCAGAAATTGTAATTTTATTAGCCTTTTTGGGCTGATTTCTATCCCTTTCAATTTTCTGGCCTAAAAGCGCGCGTGTTTGCACATTTTTCACATCGTGCAGCACTGCGAGGCTACAGTTAAACTATTCGAGGTGCCAGAAAGTCTGCTCTTCAAATTTTCCTTATAACTAGCTGGTTTTTCAGTAGCAGCACTAAAGTCTGAACCCCAGTGACAAGCACTTGCTCTAGAACCTGCTGGAAAGCACTAGGAAGCCTGAAACTGATTCAAGCACTCAGCTTTCCTTGTCAATAAGGAGAAATTAATCATAGGCACTAAACAGCCTATAATTGCAAAGTACCTTGCAAAGGTAAGGGAAAACAGCTCTTAAACTTTACAAGAAAGCACTAGTAAGCCTGAAACTGATTCAGGCACTCAGCTCTCCTTGTCAATAAGGAGAAATTGATCATAGGCACTAAACAGCCTATAATTGCAAAGTACCTTGCAAAGGTAAGGGAAAACAGCTGTTAAACTTTACAAAAAAGCACCTAAACAGGCATGTCCAAGGGTCAGCTTCCGGTGATTTCTCCTGTCCACCTGGTGAATCTGGGCATACTGGGGCAGTGCAGCAACTGCCTCATGTACACAGACAATCCTCTCCTCCTGCCACCCAACACTACATCCTGCGAGAGATGCACTTACATAGCCAAACTGGAAGCAAAGCTCTCTCTGGCCCAGATTGTGCTAGACAGTCAAGAGGAGAAGGTTAACACCTGCATTACACCTCAAGCAACTCATAGCCCTTCAAAACCCACACCATCAACGCCCACACACAGCAGCACTAAATCCACATATGCGGAGGCCCTTAACATTAACCTGCCCAAGCAACAAGGACCTCCGAAGCCGAAACACAAACAAACACCAGTCACAACCAAAGTGACACATAGCTCACAACACCAGTGTGCCACCCAACAACAGCCCCTGAGGCAAGACAATGTACCCAACACTTTAGTCATAGGTGACTCTATAGTCAGGCACACTGATGTCCCACTCACCAGGCTGAACAAGGAGAAAATTACAGTCAGCTGCCTGTCAGGTGCCAGGATCCGCCACATAACGCATGCACTCAAGTCACTCCACAACAAGTACAAATACGACTCATTGTCCATGCTGGAGTGAATGACTTGAGACGTACCTCCCTGGACTACATGAAGAGAGACATGGAAGAGCTCTTGGATCATGTGGCCCAGGCAGGTATGACCCTAGCCCTGAGTAGCATCCTGCCTTCGCCCAGAATGATACCACAGTATAAGGACAAAATGATTGACTTCAACAATTGGTTAAGCTTCTGGTGTCATTCAAAGGGGATCCAGTATTTGTCTGCCTGGGAAGACATGATCAACAAACCACGATGCTTTGCCAGAGATGGTCTGCACCTGTCACCCCTGGGATTCAGGTTACTGGCTAAAGCTCTTGCCACTCCTATATTGCATTTTTTAGGCAAGGTTCAAAGGATAAAACCACCACCATAACCGATACAAGCATGCAAAATCTGAAGGTAATGCTAATCAATGCTAGAAGTCTAAACCTCAAAATGCAGTCTCACGAGGCACTCCTAAAAATGGAGAACATCGATATCTGTGCAGTAACTGAGGCCTGGTTTCAAGGCTCGAGAGAGCACCCCTGCAATACCAGGCTACAATTCTTACCACACTTTTCGGCCACAAAACCAAGACCGAAATACTAAAGGTGGAGGAGTGTCCATATTCACCAAGGATATTCACACCTCCAGGCTAGTTGCCCAACACAGTGCATCTGAAACTCTCCAGGTGCAACTAACACTAGGTAAGACTGCAATCCAAATTGTAGCTTGCTACAGATCCCCACCATGCCCCAGGATTCTCACTACACCTTTCTAAACATACTGGAAAATATTAAGATACAACCAAACACCCTAATACTGGGTGATTTCAACTACCCTGCCGTTAATTGGGAAAACTACTCGGGTACCAACTCCTTTTTCCAACGTTTCTTGGAATTTATAAATTCCAGCACCCTGGATCAACTAATCCATTGTCCCACCAGGGGCTCCAATATTCTAGACCTGATCATTACCAACATGGGAGATAGATGCTCCACACCAGTGGTCAACCCCCTCATTGGTCTGGTCTGACCATAAGCAAATCACCTTTGACATCCACATCCCACCCCCACCCCCCAGTAAGGAAATCTCCTTAAAAAACTTCTCTAAAGCCAACTTCATGCTACTGAAGTCAGAAGTGACAAACTTCACAACACCCACGCTGACGGGATCTGGAAGTACGACTGCAGAATCCTACACTAAGGGACTGTACGAGCGCATCCACTCATGCATGAATTGTGCCATCCCAAATAGAACCAAGATGCTCTTCTCCAAAAAAAAGGAAGCCAATCTGGTGGTCCCCTGCTATAAACAAACTATACAACAGAAGGAAGAAACTTGCAGAAAAGAGGAAAATCCCAGGATGCAAAAAACTCCCTCACCAGCCTCAGTAAGAAGCTGAGATACCTCACAAAATCCTCAAAAGCTAGTTACGAAAATAAAATTGCCAAAGATTCCAAAGACAACCACAAGGCATTCTATAGTTATGTCAAGAATCTAAATGGCAATGCTCAGATCTGCTCTGAGCTACAACAGAATGGCATTAAATATACTGATCCCAAGAATATTGCCAATATCCTGGCAGATCGATTTAGTGCTAACTTCACCCCCTCTCACCCCCTAAAGGGCCCATCTCAATACCAAAATATTGCCAAATTCCAATAATCACGGCCACACAGGTGGAAACTGCACTCTCCAAAGCTAAGAATACAACATCCATGGGACCAGATGACATCCCAAGCTGTGCACTACATGAACTACAAAATGAACTGGCACCTCACGTAAGTGTCATGTTTAATCATAGCCTCACCTCAGGCTTTGTACCCACTGAGTGACGCACAGCTACAGTTATCCCACTCCACAAGGGAGGATCTGCCTTGGATCCCAGGAACTACCGTCCCATCAGTCTGACAAGCCTTATCAGCAAAGGCATGGAACGCATTATCTTGGAACTTATAAACAAAGACATTGGCAACCTTCAAACACTGGACCCCACCCAGTTTGGGTTTGTGAAGGGCCGATCTTGTCTCCTGAATCTGATTGACTTCTTCAGATCAGTCTCCAGATCTGTGGACGAGGGTAAGGCGGTCCACACAGCCTTTCTGGACCTCGCCAAGCCCTTTGACACCATCCCCCACTCTAGAATCATAGATAAACTTACTTAGCTGGCCATAAATCCCTACGTCACTCGATGGGTTGCCAACTGGCTTATTGACAGAACCCAGACTGTAAAAGTAGCCGACTCCAAATCCAGCTGTAGACAAGTGACAAGTAGAGTACCTCAGGGTTCAGTCCTGGGACCACTCTTGTTTGGCATCTACTTCTCTGAAGTACAAGCCAACACTAAGGGACTCTGGCTAACAAAGTTCGCAGATGACTGCAAACTGGGAGCCATTATTTAACCCCCAAATGATGTGGATATTCTACAAAAGGTCCTTACAGAAACAGATGCTTGGTGCCAGAGCCATGGGCTCAAGCTTAATGCCATGAAATGTATAGATGTTCATAGTGTTACCCTGCTGCAGTCATCACACTTGGGTTATCCTGCCGTCAGGCAGTCCCGCAGTCGGCCCGAGTTCCAAAGTCTTGGTCTGGCATCGGTTGCTGTCGCTTCTTCCCTGACGTCAGTGCGCCAGGTATATATAATAGGCATCCAACGCCATTTTCTTCAGTCTTTCTTGCTGCGCCGTGCCAGAAGCAGTTCGCAAGTGCCAGTCAGCCGACACCTGAGATTTTCGAATCGAATTTCAGTCCGAAGTCTTCAATAAAGCTAAGTACCCCGTTGGGGAACCTTTTCTTGCCTTAGTCCGATGTCAGAAAAAGTTAACAATTGCATTTCTTGTGGGAAGCAAATACCTCGTAAGGACTTCCATTCTTATTGTATTTCTTGCCTAGGCCCAGACCACGACGTCACAGGTTGTCGGTTTTGTGCTAGGTTTAATAAACGAACTATCAGATGACGTTTTGACTTCGCACGGCATTACTTTGGTAGGAAATTTAATTATATCATGCAGTCGGAGCAGCTGACGACCGGCATGCATAAAAAACATAAGGATAAGGACAGGCAGCCTAGGATCAAGCCAAACTCTGAGGCCTCTGCTGGGCCTGTCGCCGGTTCTCCGGTTTTCAGTGAGGCGCCTACGCAGCCCCTGACGACCGCAGAATTTGAACCCCAGACAGCTGCGGATTCTCAAGCAGAGTGTACTAGGCCGTCGCAGCCATCTTCATTAGGCCCTTCCGACACCGGAGCAGAAAGAGATCCCGGTGCAGTAGAAACACCTTCAGTTGCAGAAGGTGTCTTCAGACCGACTACACTCACTATTAAATCTTATGCTAAGCTTAAAACTCCATTAAAACCAAAAAAGACTGTACATCAGTATCCATTTCAAGGCCCCATGCCTAAGAAACAGATTTTTAAGATGGCTGAAGATTTGATTACCCTAATCAGGGGTTCTCATCCCCCTCCAGATAAAAGACCAAGACAAGAGGAGGATTATGCTTCCTCTGACCAGGTTTCAGTTTCCTCAGATTCTTCTGAGGAACAGGATTACGCTTTTCCCCCTTATGAAGACTCTGATGCTGAAGACTCTATTCCCTCAGCATCTCCCCCTGAAGACTACTCCTTTGGGGAAAATTTACATACCATGAGGGAACATTTCCACTAGGAAGGCCAGGACTACTTCAATTCTAAGAAAAGGCTCCGAGAGTTCCTTTTACTACCCCAGTACAGACCACTTGCTATCCCTCCAGTTTTAGACATTGTGGATGATGTTTACTTGGAGTCTAGTCTAAATCCAGACTCTCTACCTCCTGCTCCAGCCAAACCAGACAGGTACTACAGAGTACCTGACTCACATAAATTCCTTTATAAAAGCCCTGTGGCTGACCTAGAAACAGTTTCCCAGGGTCCCAAAGGGGCTAAAGCTTCTATGGCTAAAAATCCTGTGCCCTCTGAAAGGTATTCCAGAGCTCTAGATAGATGGGGAAAGAAGATATACACCTCAGCTACTCTGGCTATGAGAGCATTAAATTGTCAGTTTCACATGCTGAAATATCAGCAATTCCTAATGTCTCAATTAAAACAAAAACTGAGCACACATTCTGAACAGTCTGAATTCAAGGAAATGCAGGATCTGTTGCATGCAGCTGAACAGGTGGGCAAACATACTTTACAATGTGGATTTGATTCATTGGAAGCTTCCTGTAGAGCAGCTGTTACTGGGTCTGTCATACATAGACATTCTTGGTTAAAAGAACAAACCCTACCTGATCATGTTAAAGCAAAATTATTGGATGCACCTTTACAGCAGGATGTATTATTTGGTGTCAAAGCAGAAGAGGTTTTAAGGAAAATAGAAGATAAGGCAAAGTCTATGCAGATGGTCAAGGATTTTTTTACAGGTACAACCACCAGCAAAAAACTGGTCCTTTCCAGCTTCTGACAGATCACAGAGGGGCAAATACAGATGCCCAAGGGGCAGTGGTCAGTCACAAGGCCCTTACAAACCTTGCCAATGGGGTACCGCTACCCAGAAAGGAGGAGAAGACAGGCCCCAAGCTAGCAGAAGTCAAACACAATGACTCAACCCTCAAACTACCAAGCACATCTCTCTTGGCAGCTCCCTTGGCAGGAAAATTAGCACTTTTTGCAGACAACTGGCACATCATCACAAAAGACAAATGGGTCCTAAACATTGTCTCACAAGGATACAGATTCCACTTTCATACCTTGCCAAGGATAAAAGGAATGCCAAACCTGCCACCAAATCAATGGGCAGAGGCACAAAAACAAATTACAGCTCTCATGGTCATGAGAGCCATTCAGCAGGTACCTACACAGGAGCAAGGACAAGGATTTTACTCAAGACACTTTCTAGTCCCAAGAAAGGCCAAAGCATGGAGACCCATTCTGGATCTTTCAGTTCTGAACACCTATCTGCAAGTACCAAAATTCAAGATGCTAACACTACAGCAGCTTCTTCCCATGCTGGGCAAGAAGGCTTGGCTAGTAATATTGGACCTCAAGGAGGCATACCTGCATGTCCCTATCAGACAAAATTGCAGAAGATACCTCAGCTTCATTGCAGGTTCAACCCATTATCAATTCTCTGCACTGCCCTTTGGCTTATCTACTCCGCCCAGGGTCTTCACAAAATGCCTGGCACCAGTAATTGCATACTGCAGACAAAGAGGAATTCAAATATACCCATACCTGGACGACTGCCTTATTCAAGCAGAAAGTAAGGACATTCTTTTAAAGCATCTGGCATTTGTCAAACACCTTCTAAGTTGCCTAGGGTACACAGTAAACGAAAAGAAATCAAAACTAGTGCCCTCACAAAGCATAATATTCCTGGGTGCCAGCTTGAATACAACGGCCCAGATGGCTTATCTCACGCTAGGCAGGCAACAACAGCTGACTCAATACTTCAAAATAATGGCAACAAAGATCCAACTCCCTGCAAGAAAAATTCTGCAGGCCTTGGGATTCATGGCATCTTGCATACTACTAATACCATTTGCAAAACTGCATATGAGGAAATTACAATGTTACCTGAAAAGCGTATGGACTCAGCACAGCCACAGCTTGGAAACAGTGATACCACTCATTCCCTGCCTTCAACAGGAGTTTCTATGGTGGGTACAGGCATGTCACCTCAACAAGGGTCAGCCTTTCACCTTACCCACAGCCAGGCAAACTATGACAACAGATGCATCGGACTATGCCTGGGGAGCACACATGGCAGGACAGTGCATTCAGGGCAAATGGACTACAGATCAAAGGCATCTGCATATCAATCAAAAAGAAATGCTAGCAGTACAGAATGCCCTAACAGCTTTCAAGGACCTCTTACACTCAGGACAACTAATAATAAAGACGGACAATACCACAGTAATGCGGTACATAAACAAGTAAGGGGGCACACATTCCTACCCTCTATGCAGGCAAGCAATGACCTTGTGGAACACAGCACTGTCTTACCAAGTTCAACTACAAGCACAATTCCTGCCAGGAAAGAAAAACACATTGGCAGATGACCTAAGCAGAAACATCATGGATCCCCACGAGTGGAAACTAGATCCACAAGTATTTGCAATGATAACTCAAAAATGGGGATGCCCAGACAGATCTGTTTGCCAACCCCCAAAACTACCAACTTCAAAAATTTTGCACAAGGACATTCCACCCACAAGCTTGGAAAGTGGACGCCCTCTCATTCAGTTGGAAAACATTAACAGTGTATGCCTTTCCTCCACTGCCTCTTCTAGCAAAGGTACTGCTGAAAGTCAGATTAGAGAGGCCACAAATGATGCTCATTGCACCAGACTGGCCACACCAGCACTGGTATCCAATGCTAAGGAACATGGCCCACGGCCCACCATGGATTTTACCACAAATTCCTCACAGCTCACCCAGCGAGACAATCAGATTCTACACAGCCAGCTCAAGACTTTAAACCTGGCTGCATGGCAAATTACCTAAACAACCAGCCAACACCTCTATCCAAAGCTGTTATGGATGTAATTCTGGAGGCCAGGAAGCCCAGCACCAGGAAAACCTATTCAGACAAATGGAAAAGATTTTGTGCCTGAAACCAAGCTAAAGGCCAAAATCCCCTTGATCCAAACATTCCTCAGATTCTACAATATTTAACTGAG
Organism: Protopterus annectens; assembly: GCF_019279795.1. NCBI lineage: Eukaryota > Metazoa > Chordata > Ceratodontiformes > Protopteridae > Protopterus > Protopterus annectens. The sequence continues at coordinate 52,761,157 of NC_056732.1, forward strand.
ATGTTGCACAAAGGACTTTCCTTTTCATCTATTAAGATCCACGCCTCAGCAATTTCAGCTCATTACAACATGGATCCTCCTTTATTTTCACATCCACTCCTAAGACAGTACCTCAGAGGGGCTAAGAACATAAGACCGCCCAGGAGAGCACCAACACCTACTTGGGATCTCAACTTTGTTTTGGAAAAGCTAACACTGCCGCCCTTTGAACCAGCTTTTTCAGCTGATTTATAATTTCTTTCATGGAAAACTGCCCTGCTACTAGCAATAACTTCAGCTAGAAGAGTCTCAGTGCTACAGGCACTAATTTCCTTTATGCCAAAGGTGGTATCCAGTGTGGCCCTAAACCAAACCATTCATTTGCCCACCTTTTTTCCAAATTCCCCAGAACAAAGGAGAAAGATTCCTGCACTCTTTGGACATTCACAGGCAATTACGTTACTACTTGGATAAAACTAAGGCTTTCAGAAAATCTGACCAGCTCTTTGTATCCCTGCTGCAGGATCACAAGGAAAAGCGGTCTCAAAACAGACCATTTCAAAATGGATAGGACATTGCATACATTTCTGCTACACGCATCGTGGTAAACTGGTACCTGCTAACATTAGGTCCCACTCCACCAGGGCTACAGCTACATCAGCAGCCTTTCTCAGGGGAGTGCCAACCAAGGATATTCTGGAAGCTGCAACTTGGAGTTCAGTGCACACCTTCACCAAACACTATCACTTACCTCTATATTCTAAGTCTAGCGCTGGTTTTGCCACTGCAGTTTTCCAGGGCCTACTAGCTTCTTCTAACCCTGTTTAACTCCACCACCCATCCTTAGCTTTGGGATTCAACCCAAGTGTGATGACTGCAGCAGGGTAACACGATGAACATAGTACAGTTTTGTACCTGCCATAAATGTAGATGTTCGAGTGTTCACCCTGCTGCAGTCCAGGTTACCCTCCCTCCATCCCCTCTGAACTAGCTAACTTATCTATACCTTTCTATCCTATACAACCTCTGTGGTGTATTTGCTTGTGCCTGAAGGTATTGTTTTATTTTTATATGTACATTTTTATATAGCACTATATATATTGCCTAGCTATTGGGGGCACCTGACATCTGGTGCAAGAAAAACTGAAGAAAATGGCGTTGGATGCCTCTTATATACCCCTGGCGCACTGACGTCAGGGAAGAAGCGACAGCAACTGGTGCCGGACCAAGACTTTGGAACTCGGGCCGACTGCGGGACTGCCTGACGGCAGGATAACCCAAGTGTGATGACTGCAGCAGGGTGAACACTCGAACATCTACATTTATGGTAGGTACAAAACTGTACTTTATCCCTTTTGGAAAAAAACATGTACCCATGAATTACCACATAGGTGGCAGGACACAACATCGAAAGTGTGATGAGAGACGTAGGGACACAGGTGGACAGTGGTCTCACTTTCGATAACTACATCGCCACAACAGTCAGGAAATCCTTCTATGTGGCACACCTCATCACTAAGGGCTTTTCATCCAGAAAAAAGGAGGTCATTGTCCCACTGTACTCATCCCTCATTAGACCCATTATAGAGTATAATACCCCGTTTGGTATGTACCTCACAAGACATTTGCAACAGCTGAAAAGGCCACAAAAACACCTCACTAAAAGAATCACAGGCCTAAAGCAGATGCCATATGCTGACCGTCTAAAAAAAAAAAAAAAAAAACTCCAGCTATACTCTGTGGCATATCATCTACTCAGAGGCGATCTCTGCTTAACATACAAGGCCATGTCAAACTCTGAGCTGTTGGACATGCTCCACTTAAAGAAATCCCAATCCCTCAGAGCCACACGCACCAGGGATCTAAACCTTGTCATCACAATGAACAAAGCATGCTGGAGGGATAGGTTCCTGACCCAGAGACTCCCCATACTCTGGAATAGACTGCCCATACATGTCCAGCAGAGTGCCTCCTTGGCCCTCTTCAAAAGGAACGTTGATGATTGGATGGGCGATAGGAAATTCACACCGGGGATCATGTCAGTCGCCCTGCTAGACAGGGGTCCAGATAAGTAAATATTGTGGGAAGAAATATCCAGGGAATTGTTATGGCTAGGCTTGCATAGGCCCTAGGGCCGATAGCCTAGCACCAACCTGTGAACCTATGAGGACTCTGATGCAGAGGATTCCATTCCTTCTGCTTCTCCCCCTGAGGATTTTTCTTTTGGGGAAACTTTACATGCCTTAAGGGTACATTTCCACTGGGAAAGTCAGGATTTCTCTGAATCTAAAAAGAGACTTAGGGTTTTTCTTCTTCTTCCTCAGCATAGGCCTTTGGCTATGCCTCTTGTTCTAGATATTGCTGATTGTTTTTTCAGAATCTAGTATGACTCCTGATTCTCTGCCTTCGGCTCCTTGTAAGCCAGACATGCTACAGGGTTCCTGACTCCCACAAATTCCTTTTCAAAAATCCTATTGCTGATCCCGAAACCATTTCTCAGGGTCCCAAGGGCATTAAGGCCTCTACTGCTAAAAATCCTACCCCTTCTGATAGAGATTCCAGGGCGCTGGATAGATGGGGTAAGAAGATTTACATGTCTGCAACCGTGGCTTTAAACTGTCAGTTTCCTATGCTTAAATATCAACAGCATATCATGGGACTACTTTAACAATCAATTATGTTAATCTCTGTGTGGAAAATAAAGATTTGCAGGATTTATTACATTCAGCTGAACAAGTTGGAAAACATACTTTGCAATGTGGTTTTGATTCCTTGGAGGCCTCTTGCAGGGAAGCTGTAACTGGATTAGTGCTAAGAAGGCATGCTTGGCTGAAAGAGCAAACTCTGCCTGACCATGTTAAAGCAAAATTGTTGGACGCTCCTTTACAACAGGACCATCTCTTTGGTAATAAGGCTGAAGAAGTGTTAAAAAAGATGGAAGATAAAGCTAAATCTATGCAAACTGTGAAAGATTTCTTACAAGTGCAACCTCCAAGATTTTGTAGGCACTGGCCTACTAAGAACTGGTTCTTTCCAGTCCCCTCGAGAGTCGCTCAGGTCAAATCAAGACATTCCAAAGGCTCCAGATTTCAGTCACAAGGAACTTTTAGAACAAAACAATGGGGTGCCTCCACCTCCAAATCTGGAAGCAGCAAGGTACCTCCCTATGGTAAACAGCCTCAATGACTTCCCTCTACAATCACCAAGCACTTACCTTTTAGCCGCCCCTTTTGGGGGGAAACTGGCACTTCATGCACGAAACTGGCAACTTATTACCCAGGACAAATGGGTTTTAAATACAGTATCCCCGGGATACAGATTTAATTTCCACACGTTGCCAACCCCAAACGAATGGCCAGATCTGCCACCAAATCAGTGGGCAGAGGCCCAGAAACAAGTTCTGTCCCTCATGAACATTCAGCCAGTACCAGAAGAGGAAAAGGGACAAGGTTTCTATTCCAGACTTTTCCTGGTACCCAGAAAAGACAAATCATGACGTCCAATTCTGGACTTATCCACTCTAAATACATTTCTGGACATTCCAAAATTCAAGATGCTGACTCTTCAACAGTTACTACCTATGCTAGGCAAAGATGCCTGGTTGGTAACTCTAGACTTTAAAAGATGCTTACCTGCATATCCCAATCAGGTAATCTTGCAGAAGATACCTCTGCTTCAAAGCAGGCTACTTGCATTACCAGTTCTCTGCACTGCCCTTTGGCTTATCTACTGCACCAAGGGTCTTCACAAAGTGCCTGGCACCAAGTAATTGCATTTTGCAAGCAAAGAAATATTCAGATATATCCAAACCTGGATGATTGTCTAATTCAGGCAGAAAACAAGGACATTCTTCTAAAGCATCTGGCATTTGTAAAAAGAGTTCTAACTTGTCTAGGGTACACCATAAACGAAAATAAATCACAACTGGTACCCTCTCAAAAAATTACATTCCTGGGTGCAAGCTTGAATACATCTGCCCAGTTGAGCAAATTCAGTTGGTGACTTACTTCAAACAGGTGGCCACAAAAACCCTGCTATCTGCAAGACAAGTTCTGCAAGCCTTGGGATTCATGGCCTTCTGCATTCTTCTAATTCCATATGCAAGACTGAATATGAGGAAACTTCAGTGGTACTTAAAAAGTTTATGGAGTCAGCATTGTCACAACCTGGAAACAATGATTCCTATTTTATACCTTGCCTGCAACTAGAGTTTCCATGGTGGGCAGAGGCCTGCCACCAAAACAAGGGACTGCCATTCACTCCACCCCCTGCCACCCAAATCCTGACTACAGATGCATCAGACTCTGCTTGGGAGGCTCATCTGGTAGGGAAGTGCATTCAGGGCAAATGGAGCCGAAATCAAATGCACCTACATGTCAATCAGAAAGAGATGCTAGCTGTACAGAATGCACTGACAGCCTTCAAGGACTACCTTCATCCAGGACAACTAATGATAAAGACAGACAACACCACAGTTATGTGGTACATAAACAAGCAGGGGGTACACATTTCTACCCCCTTTGCAGACTAGCCATGGCATTGTGGAACACAGCCTTGCCCTATCAAATACAACTACAAGCCCAATTCCTGCCAGGAAAGCTAAATACTCTGGCAGACAAACTAATCAGAAATGTTATGGACCCACACGAATAGAAACTGGAACTACAAGTTTTCAACATGTTGACACGCAAATGGGGGAGCCCAGAAATAGGTCTTTTTGCCTCACCACAGAACTATCAGTTGGACAAATTCTGCACAAGAATTCATCACAAAAAAGCTTGGAAGGTGGATGCTCTGTCATTCAGCTGGAAAAACCTTTCGGTCTATGCTTTTCCCCCTCTGCCTCTGCTCCCCAAAGATGTTCATCGTGTTACCCTGCTGCAGTCATCACACTTGGGTTATCCTGTCGTCAGGCGGTGCCGCAGTCGGCCGGAATTCCAAAGTCTTGGTCCGGCGTCGGTTGCTGTCACCTCTTCCCTGACGTCAGTGCGCCAGGGGTATATATAATGCAACCGACGCCATTTTCTTCAGTCTTCCTTGCCGCGCGGTGCCCGAAGCAGAAGCAGTTTGCAAGTGCCGGTCGGCCGACTCCTGAGATTTTCGAATTCGAATTTCAGACCTAAGTCTTCTATAAAGCTAAGTACCCAGTTGGGGAAACTTTTCTTGCCTCAGACCGATGTCAGAAAAAGTTAACAATTGTATTTCTTGTGGGAAGCAAACACCTCATAAGGACTTTCATTCTTATTGCATACCTTGCCTAGGCCCAGACCACGACATCACTTCTTGTCGGTTTTGTGCTAGGTTTAATAAGCTTACTATTAAAAGACGCTTTGATTTCGTACGACACTACTTTGGTAGGAAATTTAACTACACCATGCCGTCGGAGCAACCGACTACCGGCGTGCACAAAAAACGCAGGGATAAGGACAGACAGCCCAGGCCTAAGCCAGATTCCGAGGCCTCGGCCGATCCAGTCTCCGGTTCTCCGGTCCTCAGTGAGGCTCCGACGCAGCCCCTGACTACCGCAGATCTGGAACCCGAGACCGCTACGGAAATTTTGACGGAATGTACCAGGCCGATGCAGCCTTTTACTTCAGGCCCTTCCGACGACTTTGCTACAAAAGACGTCGGTACTACAGAAACGCCATCGGTTTCTGAAGGCGTTTTCAGACCGACGACTCTCACCATTAAAGCGTTTTCTAAGTCGAAGACTCCTTCTAAATCTAAAAGGACTGCACTTCAGTCTCCTGTTCAAGGCCCCATGCCTAAGAAACAGATGCTCAAAATGGCTGAAGATTTGATTTCTTTAATCAAGGGTTCCCAGCCCCCCCTCCTGACAAAAGGCCTAGACAAGAGGAAGATTATGTATCCTCTGAGCAAATGTCCATTTCTTCAGACTCCTCTGAGGACCAAGACTACTCCTCCTCTCCTTATGAAGATTCTGATGCTGAGGACTCTATTCCCTCAGCTTCTCCTCCTGAAGACTACTCCTTTGGGGAAACTTTACACACTATGAGGAAACATTTTCACTGGGAAGGTCAGGACTACTCTGATTCAAAGAAAAGGCTCAGAGAGTTTCTTTTACTCCCCCAACACAGACCACTTGCCATCCCACCAGTTGTGGACATTGTGGATGATGTCTATTTAGAATCCAGTTTCAACCCTGACTCTCTACCTCCTGCTCCGGCTAAGCCTGACAGATACTATAGAGTGCCTGATTCCCACAAATTTCATTACAAAAGCCCTGTAGCTGACCCAGAGACTATCTCACAGGGTCCCAAGGGGGCTAAGGCTTCTATGGCTAAAAACCCAGTACCTTCTGAGAGGGATTCCAGAGCACTAGACAGGTGGGGGAAAAAGGTTTACACCTCAGCCACACTAGCTATGAGGACACTGAATTGTCAATTTCACATGCTTAAGTATCAGCAATTTCTAATCTCTTAGTTAAAGCAAAGAATAACCTCTCTCCCTCAACAATCTGAATTGAAAGAAGTACAGGATCTGTTGCACGCCACTGAGCAGGTGGGCAAACATACCTTACAATGTGGGTTTGATTCTTTGGAGGTCTCCTGCAGAGCAGCTGTCACTGGGTCTGTTATACGTAGGCATGCTTGGTTAAAGGAACAAACTCTGCCTGATCATGTTAAAGCAAAACTACTAGATGCTCCCTTACAGCAAGATATTCTTTTTGGAGTTAAAGCAGAAGAAGTTTTAAAGAAAATGGAGGATAAGGCAAAATCTATGCAGACAGTCAAAGATTTCCTACAAGTACAACCCCCTCGCTTCAGCAGAAACTGGCCAACAAAAAATTGGTCCTTTCCAGCCACTGACAGACCACAGAGGGGGTAAATACAGACGCCCAAGAGGCAGAGGACAATCACAAGCCCAGTATAAACCTCGCCAATGGGGCTCTACAACACAGTAGGAAGGAGAAGACAGGTCTCAAACCACCAGAAGGCAAATTCAATGACTTGCACCTCATCTGGCCAAGCAATACTCTTGGCAGCCCCCTTTGGGGGAAAACTCGCACTTTTTGCACACAACTGGCACATTGTCACAAAGGACAAATGGGTCCTAGACATAATTTCACGAGGATACAGATTCCGTTTTCACACCTTGCCAATGAAGAGGAATGCCAAACCTGCCACAAAATCAATGGGCAGAGGCACAAAAGCAAATTACAGCTCTCATGGCCATGAGAGCCATTCAACTGGTACCTACTTGAGAGCAAGGCCAAGGATTTTACTCAAGACTCTTTCTAGTGCCCAGAAAGGACAATGCCTGGAGACCAATTCTGGACCTTTCAATTCTAAACACTTAGTTACAAGTACCCAAATTCAAGATGCTAACACTACAGCAGCTACTTCCCATGTTGGGCAAGGAAGCATGGCTAGTAACGTTGGACCTCAAGGAGGCATACCTGCATGTCCCTATCAGACAAAGTTGCAGAAGATACCTCTGTTTCATTGCAGGTTCAACCCATTACCAATTCTCTGCACTGCCCTTTGGCTTATCTACTGCGCCCAGAGTTTTCACAAAATGCCTGGCACCAGTAATTGCATACTGCAGACAAAGAGGAATTCAAATATATCCATACCTGGATGACTGCCTCATCCAAGCAGAAAGCAAAGACATTCTCTTACATCATCTGGTCTTTGTAAAGCATCTATTAAACTGCCTGGGGTACACAGTAAACGAAAAGAAGTCAAAACTAGTACTTTCACAAAAAATGACATTCCTGGGTGCCAGCTTGAATACAACGGCCCAAAAGGCTTATCTTATGCCAGACAAGCAACTACAACTGACTCAATATTTCAAGACAATGGCAACAAAGACCCAATTAACTGCAAGAAAAATTCTGCAGGCTTTGGGTTTCATGGCATCTTGCATACTAATAATACCATTTGCAAAGCTGCATATGAAGAAATTACAGTGGTACCTAAAAAGCGTATGGTCTCAACACAGCCATAGCTTGGACACAATGATATCTCTCATTGCCTGCCTACAACAGGAATTTCTATGGTGGTCACAGGCATGTCACCTCAACAAGGGTCAGCCTTTCACCTTGCCCCCAGCCCGGCAAACTATGACAACAGATGCATCGGACTACGCCTGGGGGGCACACATGGCAGGACAATGCATTCAAGGCCTATGGACTGCAGATCAAAGAAATCTGCACATAAATCAAAAAGAGATGCTAGCTGTACAGAAAGCTCTGACAGCCTTCAAGGATCTATTACATCCATGACAACTTGCAATAAAGACGGACAACACCACAGTAATGTGGTACATAAACAAACAAGGGGGTACACATTCTTACCCTCTATGCAGGCAAGCAATGACCTTATGGAACACAGCTCTGGCCTACCAAGTCCAGTTACAAGATCAATTCCTGCCAGGACAGAAGAACACATTGGCAGACGACCTCAGCAGAAACATCAAGGATCCCCACGAGTGGAAACTAGATCCACAAATATTTGCAATGATAACTCAAAAATGGGGACTTCCAGACATAGACCTGTTTGCCAGTCCTCAAAACTATCAACTGACAAAATTTTGTACAAGGACATTTCACCATCAAGCTTGGAAAGTGGACGCTCTCTCTTTCAGTTGGAAAAACCTGACAGTATATGCCTTGCCTACATTGCCTCTCCTCACAAAGGTTCTTTTGAAAGTCAAAAAGGAGAGACCACGACTGATTCTCATAGCCCCAGACTGGCCACGCCAGCACTGGTATCCGCTATTGAAAAATATGGCACACAGCCCACCATGGATATTGCCTCAAATCCCCCATTTGCTCACACAACAAAACAATCAGATTTTTCACAGCCAGCTCAAAACTTTAAATCTGGCTGCATGGCAGATCATCTAAACATCCGACCAGCACCTCTTTCACAAGCAGTTCTGGATGTTATTCTGGAAGCCAGGAGGCCAAGCACCAGGAAGGCTTATTCGGACAAATGGAAAAGGTTTTGTGCCTGGAACCAAGCTAAAGGCCAAGGCACAATTCAGCCTCACATTCTACAGTATTTAGCTGAGATGTTGCACAAAGGACTTTCCTTTTCCTTAATTAAAATCCATGCTTCGGCTATTTCAGCTCACTACAACACGGATCCACCTTTATTTTCACATCCTCTTCTAAGGCAGTTCCTCAGAGGGGCAAAAAACATTAGACCACCCAGGAGAGCTCCTACACCAACATGGGACCTCAATTTTGTTCTGGAAAAACTAACGCTACCTCCCTTTGAACCAGTTTTCTCTGCAGATCTACAGTTCCTATCATGGAAGACTGCCCTGCTCCTAGCAATAACTTCAGCTAGAAGAGTCTCAGAGCTACAGGCACTAATGGCAGTGGAACCTTTCCTCATTTTTCATCAAGACAGAGTTTCTCTACGAACTAATCCTTCCTTTATGCCTAAGGTGGTTTCCAGTGTAGCTTTAAATCAAACCATCCACTTACCCACCTTCTTCCCCTATCCACAGAACAAAGGTGAGAGACTCCAGCATTCCTTGGACATTCACAGGTAGCTTCGTTACTATTTGGACAAAACTAAGGCTTTCAGAAAATCTGACCAGCTCTTTGTATCCTATGCTACAGCTTCTCAAGGGAAGGCTATATCAAAGCAAACCATTTCTAAATGGATAGGTCATTGCATATGTTTCTGCTGTACCCATCATGGGAAACCAGTTCCTGCTACCATTAGATCCCACTCTACCAGGGCAACATCTACCACTACAGCCTTTCTCAGGGAGGTTCCAACCAAGGAAATTTTAGAAGTTGCAACTTGGAGTTCAGTACACACCTTTACCAAACACTATCACTTACCTCTTTACTCAAAGTCCAGGGCGGGCTTCGCCACTGAAGTTCTGCATGGCCTTATAGCCTCCACTAACCCTCTATGATACCTCCCCCCTACCTTAGCTTTGGGATTCAACCCAAGTGTGATGACTGCAGCAGGGTAACACGATGAACATAGTACAGTTTTGTATCTACCATAAATGTAGATGTTCGAGTGTTCACCCTGCTGCAGTCCAGGTTACCCCCCTCCCCCATCCCCTCTGATCTACTGGCTAAATCTCTTCTATGCCTTACTGATGTATTTGCTTATAGCTGAAGGGATTTTGTGTTTGTGCTGTGGTTACTCCTTTTGGTACTAATTTCTGACCACCTTTTTGGGGGCACCTGACATCTGAGGCAAGAAAAACTGAAGAAAATGGCGTCGGTTGCATTATATATACCCCTGGCGCACTGACGTCAGGGAAGAGGCGACAGCAACCGACGCCGGACCAAGACTTTGGAATTCTGGCCGACTGCGGGACCGCCTGACGACAGGATAACCCAAGTGTGATGACTGCAGCAGGGTGAACACTCGAACATCTACATTTATGGTAGGTACAAAACTGTACTTTCTACTAAAGGTCAAACTGGATAACTCAAAACTGATTCCGATTGCTCCAGACTGGCCTCGCCAACACTGGTACCCACTCCTATGCAATGTGTCACACCTGCCTCAGACACCTTACCTACTGTCTCAGCAGAACTACCAAATTCTGCACACTCCGCTCCAAACTTTGAATCTTGCAGCATGGCTAATCAACTAATTTCACCCTTGGCATCCCTCAGCAAACCTGTGATGGATGTCATTTTGGAGGCTAAAAGGCCTAGTACTAGAAAATCTTATGCTGACAAGTGGAGAAGATTCTGTGCCTGGAACCAATCACAAGGGATAAGCACAGCAATGCCCGATATTCTGCAGATTCTGCAATACTTAACTGAGATGCTTCACAAGGGCCTATCCTTTTCTTCCATAAAAATCCATGCCTTTGCCATTTCAGCTCATTACAACACAGAACCTCCTCTCTCATCCTCTGCTAAAGCAGTATCTCAGGGGGGCCAAAAAGTTAAGACCTCCCAGGAGAGCACCTACTCCTGCATGGGACCTCAATATTGTTTTGGAAAAACTCACTCTCCCTCCTTTTGAGCCAGCTGCTATTGCAGACCTAAAATTTCTCTCCTGGAAAACAGCTTTCCTTTTAGCAGTCACTTCAGCTAGAAGGATTTCAGAATTACAGGCTCTTATGGCAGTGGAGCCTTTCATTATTTTTCATCCGGACAGGGTGGCTCTCAGGACCAATCCATCTTTCATGCCTAAGGTGGTATCCAGTGTGGCTCTTAATCAGACCATTCATCTGCCAACTTTCTTCCCCAATCTGCAGAACAAGGGTGAGCGGATTCTGCATTCATTGGATGTATACAGACAACTTAGATTCTATTTAAACAGGACGGAATCTCTAAGAAAATCTGAACAACTACTGGTGGCATTTGCTGCAGGGGCAGAGGAAAAGGCTATTTCAAAGTGGACTATTTCCATATGGATAAGCCATTGTATTCATTTATGCTATATGCACCATGGTAAACCTATCCCCAGAAGGATCAGATCTCATTCCACCAGGGCTGCATCTACTTCTGCAGCTTTTCTCGGAGGTGTTCCTACCAGAGACATTCTAGAAGCTGCTACCTGGAGCTCAGTTCATACATTCACCAAACATTACTATTTACCCCTCTACTCTAAATCCAGAGCTGGCTTTGCCACTGCTGTCCTGCAGGACGTTATAGCTGCACCTAATGCTGTATAATTCCATCCTCCCAACCATAGCTTTGGGATTCTACCCAAATGTAATGCATGCGACAGTGAAACATGAAGAACATAGTACAGTTGTGTACACTTACCGTAAATGTACATGTTCGAGTGTATTCACTGTTGCAGTCCTGGATGTTCTTCGTGTTTCACTGTTGCAGTCATTACATTTGGGTAATCTTCTGGCAGGTTGCCCTCAGTCGACCTGAATAACAAAGTCTTGGGTCCTGCGTTGGTTGCTGTCTCCTCTTCCATGATGTCAGGTCGTCAGGGGTATAAAACATGCAACCAATGCCATTTTATTCAGTCTTTCTTGCTGCGCGGTGCCCGAAGCAGAAGCAGTTCGCAAGTGCCGTCGGCCGACTCCTAAAATTTTTGCATTCGAGTTTCAGAACCGAAGTCTTCAATTAAAGCTAAGTACCCAGTTGGGGAAACTTTTTCTTGCTCCTTACCAATGTCAGGTTGGAAAGCATATTTTGCAATGTGGTTTTGATTCTTTGGAGACCTCTTGCAGGGGCCACAGTTACTGGATCTGTGATTAGAAGGCATGCCTGGCTCAAGGAGCAAAATCTGCCTGATCATGTTAAAGCTAAATTGTTGGATGCCCCTTTACAGCATGATACTCTGTTTGGTAATAAGGCAGAAGAGGTTTTAAAGAAAATGCAAGACAAAGCTAAATCTATGCAAACTGTAAAAGATTTCTTAAAAGTGCAGCCACCCAGATTTAGTAGGCACTGGCCTACTAAAAAGTGGTCCTTTCCTGTGTCCAACAGAGCCTCTCAAGGCAAATCCAGGTGCTCAAAAGGCTCTAGATACCAATCACAGGGTTCTTTACAGGTCAAAGCAATGGGGTGCCTCTAACTCCAAATCTGGAGAAAACAAAGCACAACCCTATAGTAAGCAGTCTCAATGACTTCTGTCTACCATCACCAAGCACCTATCCTTTGGCAGCCCCCTTGGGGAAAATTAGCACTTCATGCTCAAAATTGGCAGTTAATAACCCAGGACAAGTGGATATTAAACATAGTATCCCAGGGGTACAGATTTCATTTCCATTCTTTCCCAATTCCAAACGGTCGGCCAGATATGCCACAAAATCAATGGGAAGAGGCTCAGAAACAAGATGTTCATAGTGTTTCACTGTTGCAGTCATTACTCTTGGGTTATCCTGCTGACAGGCTACCCACAGTCGGCATGAATTCCAAAGTCTTGGTCCGGCGTCGGTTGCTGTCGCCTCTTCCCTGACATCAGTGTGCCAGGGGTTTAAAAGATGCAGCCGACGCCATTTTCTTCAGTCTTTCTTGCCGCACAGTGCCCGAAGCAAAAGCAGTTTGCAAGTGCCAGTCGGCCGACTCCTGAGATTTTCAAATTGAATTTCAGATTCGAAGTCTTCATTAAAGCTAAGTACCCCATTGGGGAACCTTTTTTCTTGCTCCAGACCTATGTCAGAAAAAGTTAACAATTGTATTTCTTGTGGGAAGCAAATACCTCATAAGGATTTTCATTCTTACTGTATTCCTTGCCTAGGCCCAGACCACACGTTGCTAGCTGTCGGTTTTGTGCTAGATTTAACCAACGTACTATTAAGCATCGGTACGATTTTGCCTTTCTTACTTTAGCCAAAGATTTAATTATATAATGCTGTCGGAGCAGCTGACGACCGCAGTTTATAAAAAACGCAAGGAAAAGGACAGGCATCCAAGGTCCAAAACCGACGACGAGGCCTCCGCTAGGCCAGTCGCCGATTCTCAGTAAGGCGCTTTCACAGCCCCTGACACCCGCTACCTCAGAGCCACAGGCCGCTTCTGACTCCCACGTGGAGCCGACTAGGCCTCTGGATACTCAAGGTATTGGACATTCGGAAACTATTCCCTCAAATGGGTCCGGAGCCACTGAGCAGGCATCGGCTTCTGAGGGTGTTTTCAGACCTACACAGTTATATGTCAAGCAAACCTCAGCTTCAAAGGCAAAGACTAAAACAGCTCTAAAGACAAATAAACAAGTACAGCATTCTCCTGGACAGACTTCCATGCCTAAGAAACAGATGTTTAAAATGGCCGAAGACCTAATTACTTTGATCAGGGGTTCCCATCCCCCTCCTGATAAGAGGCCTAGGCAAGAGACAGAACATTACTCTTCTGATCAGGTTTTCATTTCCTCTGACTCCTCTTCTTAAGAGGGATACTCTCTTCCTCCCTATGAGGATTCTGATGCTGAAGAATCTATTCCTTCAGCCTCTCCTCCTGAGGATTATTCTTTTGGGGAAACCCTGCATACCATGAGGGAGCATTTTCACTGGGAGAGCCAAGATTACACAGAATCTAAGAAAAGGCTCAGAGACTTTCTTTTACTACCTCAGCACAGACCTCTTGCTATTCCACCTGTTTTAGACATTGTAGATTATGTATTTTCAGAGTCCGGCCTGTCTCATGACTGCTTACCCCCTGCACCTGTTAAGCCAGACAGATACTACAGGGTTCCAGACTCTCATAAATTTTTATATAAAAACCCTGCTGCTGACCCAGAAACTATATCTCAGGGTCCCAAGGGGGTCAAGGCTTCCACTGCAAAAAACCCTGTCCCCTCTGATAGGGATTCTAGGGCACTGGACAGATGGGGGAAAAAAAGTTTACACTTCTGCTGCCTTGGCTGTAAGGGCGTTAAATTTTCAGTTTCATATGCTTAAATATCAGCAATACTTAATGTCACTGCTTAAACAGAAAATGTTGACACATTCTGAATGTTCTGATAACAAGGAAATGCAGGATTTATTGCACGCAGCTGAACAAGTGGTAAAGCATACTTTGTGTTGTGGTTTTGATTCATTGGAGGCCTCTTGAAGGGCCGCTGTTACGGGTTCTGTCATTAGAAGGCATGCTTTAGAAGGCATGCTTGGTTAAAGGAACAGAATCTGCCTGATCTTGTTAAAGCAAAATTATTGGATGCTCCATTACAGCATGATACTTTGGTGTTAAGGCAGAAGAGGTGTTGAAGAAAATGGAGGATAAAGCGAAATCCATGCAGACTGTTAAGGATTTCCTACAGGTACAGCCACCCAGATTTAGCAGAAACTGGCCTACAAAGAATTGGTCCTTTCCAGTGTCAGACAGGCCAGAAAGAGGCAGATACAGATGCCCCAGAGGCAGATCCCAGCCCCAAGGCACATACAGGCCTAAACAGTGGGGTGCTTCTACCTCCAAAAGCGGAGAAGACAAATCACAACCATACAGGCAACAGTCCCAATGACTTTCCTCTGCCAGAACCAAGCACTTATCTTTTGGCAGACCCTTAGGGGGACAACTAGCACTTTTTTCACCAAATTGACACATGATTACCCAGGACAAATGGGTCTTGAACATAGTGTCTCAGGGCTACAGGTTCCATTTTCACACCCTGCCAAGGGCAAAGGGTATGCCAGACCTGCCACACAATCAATGGGCAGAGGCACAAAAGCAGGTTTCATCCCTCATGGACATGAGGGCCATTCAGCAAGTACCACAACAAGAGCAGGGACAAGGATTTTACTCGAGACTTTTCTTGGTGCCCAGAAAGGACAAAGCCTGGAGACCAATACTGGACCTGTTTATTCTAAACACATTTCTGGATGTTCCAAAATTCAAAATGTTGACTCTGCAGCAGCTACTTCCCATGCTGGGAAAGAAGGCTTGGCTCATAACTTTGCACCTAAAAGAGGCATACCTGCATGTCCCAGTCAGACAATCTTGCAGAAGATACCTCAGATTCATAGTTGGCTCAATGCACTACCAATTCTCTGCACTGCCCTTTGGCTTATCTACTCCGCCCAGGGTCTTCACAAAATGCCTGGCACCAGTAATTGCATTTTGCAGACAAAGGAATTCAATTATATCCTTACTTGGACACAACTGCCTTATTCAAGCAGAGAACAAAGACATTCTACTAAAGCATCCGGCATTTGTAAAAAGATTACCAATCTGCCTAGGGTACACAGTAAACAAAAAGAAATCAAAACTAGTACCCTCTCAAGAGATAATATTCCTGGGTGCAAGCTTAAATACAACTGCCCAGATGGCTTATCTCACGCCAGACAAACAAAGGCAACTGACTTCATTCTTCAAAATGTTGGCAACAAAGACCCAGTTATCTGCAAGAAAAAATCTGCAGGCTTTGGGTTCATGGCATCCTGCATTCTGCTAATTCCATATGCCAGACTGCATATGAGGAAACTACAATGGTATCTAAAAAGTGTTTGGACTCAACATTGCCACAGCCTGGAAACCTTAGTTACCCTCATTCCCTGCCTGCAGCAGGGGTTTCGACGGTGAGCACAGGCCTGTCACCACAACAAGGGACAGTCATTCACTTTACCCACAGCCAGGCAGATACTAACAACGGATGCATCAGATTATTCCTGGGGGGCCCACATGGCAGGAAAATGTATTCAGGGCACATAGCCCGCAAGCCAGATGCATCTTCATATCAATCAAAAAGAGATGCTAGCTGTTCAGAATGCCCTGACAGCTTTCAAGGATCTACTTCATCCAGGACAACTACTGATAAAGACGGACAATACTACAGTCATGTGGTGCATAAACAAGCAGGGAGGCACACATTCCTACCCCCTCTGCAGACAAGCCATGACTTTGTGGGACACAGCATTGACTTATAAAGTTCACCTGCAAGCACAATTCCTGCCAGGAAAAATAAATACTCTGGCAGACGAACTAAGCAGAAACCTCATGGATCCCCGCGAGTGGAAACTGGATCCACAAGTCTTCAGCATGATAACAAGGAAATGGGGAAGCCCAGACATAGATCTATTTGCCTCCCCTCTCAACTGCCAACTACAGAGATTCTGCACAAGGATTTATCACAAGCAAGCGTGGAAAGTGGATGGCCTTGTCCTTCAGCTGGAAAAAACTAACAGTACATGCCTTTCCTCCACTGCCTCTCCTCCCCAAGGTACTCCTAAAGGTCAGACAAGAGAAGCCAAAAATGATACTGATTGCTCCAGACTGGGCACGCCAGCACTGGTACCCAGTCTTAAAGAATTTGTCTCTAGGTCCAGCCTGGACATTGCCTCAAACTTCACTTACTGACCCAACAAAACATTCAGATCCTGCCCAGCCAACTCAGGACCTTAAATCTGGCAGCACGGCAGATAATGTAGCCATTCAGAACACTCCTCTCTCCTAAGCTGTAATGGATGTTATCTTGGAGGCCAGGAGGCCCAGTACCAGAAAATCTTATGCAGAAAAATGGAAGAGATTCTGTATTTAGAACCAGGAACAGGGAATTGACACGTTAGTACCAAATCTTCCTCAGATTTTACAATAATTAACTGAGATGCTGGACAAAGGCCTATCCTTTTCATCAGTTAAGATTCATGCCTCTGCCATTTCAGAGCATTACAATATGGAACCACCTATCTTTTTCTCATCCTTTAATAAGGCAGTACCTCAGAGGGGCCAAAAACATATGACCTCCAAGGAGAGCACCAATACCTGCATGGGACCTCAATTATGTCTTGGAGAAACTCACACTGCCTCCTTGTGAACCAGCCTCAATAGCTGATATAAAATTCTTATCCTGGAAAACAGCTCTGCTCCTAGCAAAAACCTCTGCAAGACGAGTCTCGGAGTTACAGCCACTCATGGCTGTGGAACCTTTTTATCATTTTCCATCCAGACAGGGTTTCTCTGAGGATGAACCCTACATTTATGCCTAAGGTGGTGTCCAGTGTGGCCAATAACCAAACCATTCACTTGCCTACCTTTTATCCAAACCCACAGAACAAGGGTGAGAGACTTCTGCATTCTTTGGACATACACAGACAGCTACGCTTCTACTTGGACAGAACTAAAGCTTTCAGAAAGACTGAGCAACTTTTAGTGGCATATGCTGCAGGATCACAAGGAAAGGCTATCTCAAAACAGACTATTTCAAAATGGATAGGCCATTGCATTAGTTTCTGCTACTCACACCATGGCAAATCAGTGCCTACGGGCATTAGGCCACATTCTACCAGAGCAGCAGCCACTTCAGCAGCCTTCCTCAGAGGAGTACCAACCAAAGACATCTTAGAGGCTGCAACTTGGAGTTCAGTGCACACTTTTACAAAGCACTACCACTTACCTCTCTATTCTAAATCCAGAGCAGGCTTTGCCACTGCAGTTCTGCAGGGCCTCATAGCCTCTCCTACTCCTGTTTAGTCCAGCCACCCATCCTCAACTTTGGGATTCAACCCAAGAGTAATGACTGCAACTGTGAAACACGATGAACTTAGTACAGTTGTGTACCTACCATAAATGTAGATGTTCGAGTGTATTCACTGTCCAGGTTACCCTTCCACCATCCCCCTTTCATTTGCTGGGTCTTATCTGTACTTCTCTATGCTATACAACCTATGTGGTGTATTTGCTTGTAGATGAAGGAAATGTTTACTTTAGTGTATGCATGTTTATTGGCATAATTTTTAGCCTACCCTTTTGGGGGCACCTGACATCTGGGGCAAGAAAAACTGAAGAAAATGGCATCGGCTGCATCTTTTATACCCCTGGCGCACTGACGTCAGGGAAGAGGCGACAGCAACTGATGCCGGACCAAGACTTTGGAATTCAGGCCAACTGCAGGTAGCCTGCCAGCAGGATAACCCAAGAGTAATGACTGCAACAGTGAATACACTCGAACATCTACATTTTTGGTAGGTACACAACTGTACTTTACGTCCCTCATGGATATGGGGGCTATTCAACCAGTACCATAACAGGAAAAAGGACAAGGTTTTTATTCAAGACTGTTCCTGGTACCCAGAAAGACAATGCCTGGTGTCCAATACTGGACTTACCAATTTTTAACACGTTTCTGGACATTCCAAAATTCAGACTTTACAACAGCTACTGCTCATGCTGGGCAAGAACGCTTGGTTAGTGACTTTAGACTTGAGGCATGCCTGCATATCCCAATAAGGGAATCGTGCAGAAGATACCTCCACTTCAAGGCAGGTCTTATGCATTACCAATTCCCTGCACTGCCCTTTGGCTTATCTACTGCACCCAGGGTCTTTACAAAAGTGTCTGGCACCAGTTATTGCATTTTGCAGACAAAGAAGCATACAAATCTATCCTTACTTGGACGACTGTCACATTCAAGCAGAAAACAAGGACATTCTTCTTCAGCATCTGGCGTTTGTAAAAAGGCTTCTAACATGCTTAGGGTAGACACTAAATGAAAAGAAATCACAACTGTTACCCTCTCAAAAAATTACATTCCTGGGTGCAAGCTTGAATACAACTGCCCAGATGACTTGCCTTACGCCAGACAAACAAAGGCAACTGACTATATACTTCAAACAGATGGCAACAAAAATTCAGTTATCTGCAAGTCAAATTCTGCAGGCTTTGTGGTTCATGGCATCCTGCATCCTACTAATTCCATATGCAAGACTGCATATGAAGAAACTTCAATGGTAACTAAAACGCTTATGGAGTCAACAGTGTCACAGTCTGGAAACAATGATTCCACTCATTCCCTGCCTACAACAGGAGTTTCTTTGGTGGGCAGAGACATGTCACCAGAACAAGGCACTGTCATTCACTCTACCCCCTGCCACCCAAACCCTGTCTACAGACGCATCAGACTCTGCTTGGGGGGGCCCACCTGGCAGGGAGATGCATTCAGGGCATATGGAACCCAAACCAAATGCATCTACATATAAACCAGAAAGAGATGCTAGCTGTTCAGAATGCCCTGACAGCCTTCAAGGACTTACTTCATCCAGGAAAACTACTGATAAAGATGGACAGCACCACGGTTATGTGGTACATAAGCAAGGGGGTACACATTCCTACCCCCTTTGCAGACTAGCCATGGCATTGTGGGATACAGCCTTGACTTACCAAGTACATCTTCAAGCTCAATTCCTGCCAGGAAAACAAAATACTCTGGCAGACCTAAGCTGAAATATTTTGGACCGTAACGAGTGGAAACTGGATCCACAAGTCTTCAGCATGGTAACACAGAAATGGGGGAGCCCAGACGTAGATCTATTTGCCTCTCCCCAAAATTATCAACTGGACAAATTTTGCACAAGGACTTATCGTAGACAAGCATGGAAAGTGGATGCCCTATCCTTCAGTTGGAAAAACCTATCAGTCTACGCCTTTCCTCCTCTGCCTCTTCTTCCCAGGGTCTTACTAAAGGCCAGACAGGAAAAAACAAAAATTATCCTAATTGCTCTGGACTGGCCTCGCTAGCACTGGTACCCAGTTCTAAGGAATATGTCTCAACTCCCTCCTTGGTACTTGCATCAAATACCTCATCTACTGTCTCAGCAGAACAATCAAATTCTGCACACTCAGCTCCAAACTCTGAACCTGGCAGCATGGCTTATGTGGTTATTCAAACAACACCTCTCAGTAAATCTGTTATGGATGTCATTTTGGAAGCCAGAAGGCCTAGTACTAGAAAATCTTATGCTGATAAATGGAAGAGATTCTGTGCTTGGAAAAAAGCACAAGGAACGGACTCAGCAAAACCAAATATCCCTCAGATTTTACAATACTTGACTGAGATGCTTGACAAGGGCCTATCCTTCTCTTCAATAAAAATCCATGCCTCTGCCATTTTGGCTCACTACAACACGGAGCCTCCTATCTTCTCTCATCCTCTGCTAAAGCAGTGTCTTAGAGGGGCCAAAAATTTAAGGCCTCCCAGAAGATCACCAACAGCTGCATGGGACCTCAATTTTGTGCTGGAAAAACTCACCCTGCCTTGTTTTGAACCAGCAGCTACTGCGTTTATAAAATTTTTATCTTGGAAAACAGCTTTCCTTTTGGCAATCACTTCAGCAAGAAGGGTTTCAGAACTACAGGCTCTCATGGCTGTGGAGCCTTTTATTACATTTCACACGGACAGGGTGTCCCTCAGGACCAATCCTTCCTTTATGCCTAAGGTGGTATCCAGTGTGGCTCTTAACCAAACTGTTCACCTGCCAACATTTTACCCAAGTCCGCAGAACAAGAGGGAGTGAATTCTGCATTCATTGGACGTACATAGACAACTAAGATTCTACTTAAACAGGACCAAATCTCTAAGAAAGTCTGAGCAGCTACTGGTGGCATTTGCATCAGGATCAGAGGGGAAGGCTATATCAAAGCAGACTATTTCTAAGTGGATAAGCCACTGCATTTGTTTCTGCTACTTGCATCATGGCAAACCTACCCAAGGGAATCGGGTCATACTCAACCAGAGCCGCCTCTACTTCAGCAGCCTTTGTCAGAGGAGTTCCAACCAAAGACATTCTAGAAGCTGCTAGTTGGAACTCTGTTCATACCTTCACAAGGCATTATCATTTGCCTCTCTTTTCTAAATCCAGGGCAGGGTTTGCCACTGCAGTTCTGCAGGGCCTTATAGCCACTCCTAATGCTGTTTAGCTCCATCCTCCCATCCATAGCTTTGGGATTCTACCCAAATGTAATGACTGCAACAGTGAAACACGAAGAACATAGTACAGTTGTGTACATTTACCATAAATGTAGATGTTCGAATGTATTCACTGTTGCAGTCCAGGTTACCTACCCACCTTCCCCCTTTTCTATAACTTCTCTTTCCTTCACTATATTCTAAAGCCTTTGTGGTGTATTTGCTTTTAGATGAAGGTAAAGTTTATGTTGCTAAAAGTGCATTTTTATATATTGCTGTTTAGTTTTATATATATATATATATATATATATATATATATATATATATATATATAATTTTTTGATCCCCATTTGGGGGCACCTGACATCTGGGGCAAGAAAAACTGAATAAAATGGTGTCAGCTACATGTTTTATACGATGACCTGACGTCATGGAAAAAGGGACAGCAACCGGCGCAGGAACAAGACTCTGTTAATCAGGCCGACTGAGGGCAACCTGCCAGCAGATTACCCAAATGTAATGACTGCAACAGTGAATACACTCGAACATCTACATTTATGGTAAGTGTACACAACTGTACTTTCCTGCTTGCCCGGAGAATCCTTTAGGGAGAAGGTTGGCTTTTTTTGCAAATGTTTGGGCCACCATCACGGATGACAAATGGGTACTCAGAACTATATCCTTAGGTCACAGGTTTTCTTTCCACACCTTTCCAGTACCCAAAGGATTCCCGGACACTCCTCCAAACCAAAGGGCAGAAGTAGAAAAGCAAATTTTGTCTCTGTTGCATCTGGGGGCAATAGAATCGTTTCCTGCTCAGCAGGTAGGCCAGGGCTTCTATTCCAGACTTTTCGTAGTTCCAAAAAAAAAAAAAAGAAGGCACCTGGTGTCCTATCCTAGATCTCTCCATTCTGGACTCTTTCTTGGTAATTCCAAAGTTCAAAATGCTCACTCTGCATCAGTTGCTACCAATGTTAGACAAGGACTCCTGGCTAGTAACTTTGGATCTCAAAGAAACTTATCTGCACATCCCCATCTGGGAAAGTTGCAGGCAATACCTTCATTTCATTGTGGGCAAGCAGCAATATCAATTCTCTGTGCTGCTCTTTGGCTTTTCTACTGCTCCTAGAGTTTTCACAAAGTGTCTAGCTCCAGTCATTGCTTTTTGCAGGCAGAAGAAAATTCAGATTTATTCATACTTGGATGACTGTCTAATTCAAGCAAATTCTCAAGAACAGCTGTTAAAGTATCTGGAATTTGTAAAGCCTCTTCTCTGAGTTACACTCTCAACATGGAAAAGTCAAAAATGGTGCCATCCAGGGAGATAAAATTCCTGGGAGCGAGTCTGAACACAGGTGCCCAGATGATATGTCCCACCCAGGACAACCAGGCAACTCTTTCGGTTTACTTCAAGGATTTGTCAAGCCTGTCCCAGCTCTCTGCAAGGAAATACCTGCAAGCCCTGGGATACATGACCTCTTGCCTTCTCATGATTCCATATGCAAGACTGCATATAAGGAAATTGCAGTGGTACCTCAAGAACCTTTGGTGTCAACACACACAGGACCTGGATATGATAATTCCTCTGCTTCCATGTCTGCAGACAGAGTTTCTATGGTGGGCGACAACCTGTCTACAAAACAAGGGCATGCCTTTTTGCCCGCCTCCTGCCATTCAAGTTCTTACCACGGACGCATTGGACTACACCTGGCAGCTCACCTGGATGGCAGATGCATACAGGAATGTTGGAACGCCCAGCAGATGCACCTGCACAAAAACCTAAAGGAGTTAATGGCAGATGTTCATCGTGTTTCACTGTTGTAGTCATTACATTTGGGTAATCTGCTGGCAGGTTGCCGTCAGTCGGCCTGATTAACAAAGTCTTGGGTCCTGCATCAGTTGCTGTCCCTTCTTCCATGACGTCAGGTCAGGGGTATAAAACATGCAGCCGATGCCTTTACATCAGTTTTTCTTGCCATGCAGTGTCCGAAGCAGAAGCAGTTCACAAGTGCTGGTCGTCCGACTCCTGAAATTTTCATTTTCGAGTTTCAGAACCAATGTCTTCAACTTAAAGCTAAATACTCCATTCTGGAAACTTTTTCTTGCTCTTTACCAATGTCAGTAAAAGTTAATAATTGCATTACTTGTGGAAAGCAAATACCTCATAAAGATTTTCATTCGTACTGTATTCCTTGCCTAGGCCCTGACCACGACGTACCTTGCTGTCAGTTTTGTGCTAAATTTAATCAGCGTACTATCCGTTGTTGGTACATTTTTGTGTCTAAATATTTCGGATCTCAGTTTAATTACCCAGAAATGTCATTGGTTAGTCATCTGACTACCGGGATTCTGAAAAAACGCAAAGATAAAGACAGAGACAGGCCGCTGAGGTCCAAAACTGCTGACGACGCTTCTCCTAAGCAAGTCGCCAGTTTGCAGGTGCTCATTGTGGAGCTTTCGCATCCCCAGATACCAGCTACTTCTGATTCGCAGGCCTCTACTGAGACCCATTCGGAGTCCGGTATGCTGCGAGATGCTTCACCTATGGAACCCGCAGATGTCTCTACCTTGGATGGGTCCGGAGCCGCTGTGCAGGCACTGGCTTCTGAGGGTGTATTCAGGCCTACAGACTTGCATATTAAATCGACACCGCCTTTATTACCAAGGCCTAAATCTCGATCCGTGTGTAAAAAAACTATGCCCAGGCCACATGTTCAGGCCCCTATGCCTAAAAAACAAATGATAAAAATGGCTGAAGATCTATTTACTCTAATCAGGGGTAGTCACCCCCCCCCCCCCCTAAGAGGACTAGGGCTGAGCTTGATTATGAATCTTCTGATTAGGATTCTGTTTCTTCTGACTCTTCTAATGACCTGGATTTGTCCATACCTACTTATGAGGATTCTGATGCAGAGGATTCCATTCCCTCTACTTCCCCTCTTGAGGATTTTTCTTTTGGGGAAACTTTACATACTTTAAGGGAACATTTCCACTGGGAAAGCCAGGAATTTTCTGATTCAAAAAAGAGGCTTAGGGATTTCCTTCTACCTCGGCATAGGCCTTTGTCTATACCTCCTGTAGTAGACATTGTTGATGTGTTCCCGGAATCCAGTTTGGCCCCTGATTCCCTGCTTCCGGCTCCTAGTAACTATGACAGATACTACAGGGTTCCTGACTCCCACAAGTTCCTTTTCAAAAATCCTGTTGCAGATCCAGAAACTATTTCTCAGGGACCCAAGGGCATTAAGGCTTCTGCTAAAAATCCTACCCCTTTTGATAGCCTTGGCAATCAGAGCTTTAAACTGCCAATTTCATATGTTAAAATATCAGCAGCATATTATTGGACTGCTTAAACAGAAAATTATGTTGATTCTTGACTGTGTGGAAAATAAAGATTTACAGGATTTAATGAATTCTGCTGAACAAGTTGGAAAAACATACTTTGCAATGTGGTTTTGATTCTTTAGAGGCCCCCTGCAGGGCTGTTATTACTGGGTATGTGCTTAGAAGGCATGATTGGCTTAAGGAGCAATCTTTGCCTGATCATGTTAAAGCTAAATTGTTGGAGGCTCCTTTAAATCAGGACCGCCTGTTTGGCAGTAAGGCTGAAGAAGTTCTAAAAAAGATGGAAGATGAAGCTAAATCTATGCAAACTGTTAAAGATTTCTTACAAGTGCAACCTCCAAGATTTAGTAGGAACTGGCCTACTAAGAATTGGTCCTTTCCAGCCCCTTCCAGATCCTCTCAAGCCAAACCCAGACACAGCAAAAAACCCAGGTTTCAGTCCCAGGGGACTCTCAGAACTAAGCAGTGGGGGGTCTCCACTTCCAAATCTGGAAATAACAAGACACTCCCCTATAGTAAACGGTCTCAATGACTTCCTTTGAAAATTACCAAGCACTTACCTTTTAACCGCCCCTTTGGGGGGAAAGATTGCTCTTCATGCAAAGAGCTGGGAACTCATAACCCAGGACAAATTGGTTTTAAATATAGTGTCCCAGGGATACAGATTTCATTTCCACACGTTGCCAACACCAAACGGGTGGCCAGACCTGCCCCCAAATCAGTGGGCAGAGGCTCAAAAACAAGTACTTTCCCTCTTAAGCATGGGGGCTATTCAACTGGTACCAGAAGAGGAAAAGGGACAAGGTTTCTATTCCAGGCTTGATATGGTACCCAGAAAAGACAAATCATGGCGTCCAATCCTGGACCTGTCTACTCTAAACCTTTCCGGAGATTCCAAAATTCAAGATGCTGACTCTTCACCAGTTACTTCCTATGCAAGGCAAAGATGCCTGGTTGGCAACTCTAGATTTAAAAGAAGCATACCTGCACATCCCAATCAGGGAATCTTGCTGAAGATACCTACGCTTCAAAGCAGGCTACTTGCATTATCAGTTCTCTACACTGCCCTTTGGCTTGTCTACTGCACCCAGGGTATTCACAAAGTGCCTGGCTCCAGTTATTGCATTTTGCAAGCAAAGAAATATTCAAATATACCCATACCTGGACGATTGTCTAATTCAGGCAGAAAACCAGGGCATACTTCTAAATCATCTGGCATTTCTAAAAAGGGTTCTAACTTGTGTGGGGTACACCATAAATGAAAAGAAATCACAACTGGTACCCTGTCAACAGATTACATTCCTGGGTGCAAGCTTGAATACAGCTGCCCAGATGGCTTTCCTCTCTCCAGAGAAGCAAATTCATTTGGTAACTTACTTCAAACAAGTGGCCACAAAAACCCTGCTATCTGCAAGACAAGTATTGCAAGCCTTGGGGTTCATGGCCTCCTGCATTCTTTTAATTCCATATGCAAGACTGCATATGAGGAAACTACAGTGGTATCTAAAAAGTCTATGGAGTCAATTTTGTCACAGCCTGGAAGCAATGATTCCTATCATACCGTGCCTACACCTAGAGTTCCTATGGTGGGCAGAAGCCTGCCACCAGAGCAAGAGACTACCATTCACACTACCCCCTGCCACCCAAACCCTAACTACAGATGCATCAGACTATGCATGGGGGGGGCTCACCTGGCAGGGAAGTGCATTCAGGGCAAATGGAACCCAAATCAAATGCACCTACATATCAATCAAAAAGAAATGTTAGCTGTACAGAATGCTCTGACAGCCTTCAAGGACTACATTCTTCCAGGACAACTAATGGCAAAGACGGACAACACCATGGTTATGTGGTACATAAACAGGCAGGGGGGTACACATTCCTACCCCCTCTGCAGACTAGCCATGGCATTGTGGAACACAGCCTTGAACTACCAAGTGCATCTACCAGTTCAATTCCTGCCAGGAAAATTGAATACACTGGTAGATGGACTAAGGAGAAACCTCATGGACCCGCATGAGTGGAAACTGGAACCACAGATTTTCAACATGTTTACAAGAAAATGGGGGAGCCCAGACATAGATCTATTTGCCTCCCCCCAGAACTACCAGTTGGACAAGTTTTGCACAAGGACTCCCCACAAACAAGCCTGGAAAGTGGATGCTCTGTCCTTCAGCTGGAAAAATCTATCAGTCTATGCCTTTCCCCCTCTGCCTCTGCTCTTCAAAGTTCTACTAAAAGTCAAACAGGACAAACCAAGGATGATTTTGATTGCTCCAGACTGGCCTTGCCAACACTGGTGTACCCCCTCCTGTGCAGTGTGTTGCAAACATCTCCATGGCACCTGCCTCAGACCCCTTCCCAGCTGTCTCAGGAGAACCAAATTCTGCACCCTCAGCTTCTAACATTGAACCTTGCAGCCTGGCTAATCACTTAAATTCACCCTTATCCCTCAGCAAACCTGTGATGGATGTCATCTTGGAGGCGAGGAGACCTAGTACTAGAAAATCTTATACTGACAAATGGAAAAGTTTCTGTGCCTGGAACCAATCTTTAGGAATGAGCACAGCAGCGCCCAATTTACCTCAGATTTTGCAATAATTAACTGAGATGCTTCACAAGGGCCTGTCTTTTTCCTCCATTAAAATCCACGCCTCAGCTTTTTCAGCTCACTGTAACACAGAACCACCCCTCTTCTCTTATCCTCTGTTCAAGCAGTATCTCAGAGGGGCAAAAAACTTGAGACCACCTAGGAGAGCTCCTACCCCTGCCTGGGAACTTAACTTTGTTTTGGGGAAACTCACTGTACCTCCTTTCGAGCCAGCTGCTACTGCAGACTTAAAATTTCTTTCTTGGAAAACAGCCTTCCTTTTAGCAATCACTTCAGCTAGAAAGATATCTGAATTACAGGCCCTTATGGCAGTGGAACCTTTCATCATCTTTCATGCGGACAGGATATCTCTCAGAACCAATCCATCCTTCATGACCAAGGTGATTTCCAGTGTGGCTCTTAATCAGTCCATTCATTTGCCAACCTTCTTCCCTAATCCACAGAACAAAGGGTAACGGATTCTGCATTCCTTGGATGTGCACAGACAACTAAGATTCTACTTGGACAGGACTAATAATCTCAAAGAAAATCTGAACAATTGCTGGTAGCATTTGCTTGAGGGGCAGAGGGGAAGGCTATTTCAAAACAAACCATTTCTAATTGGATAAGCCATTGCATTCATTTCTGCTATAAGCACCATGGAAAACCTATCCCCCAGGTGATCAGATCTCACTCCACCAGGGTTGCATCTACTCCTGCACCCTTTCTCAGAGGTGTTCCTACCAGGGATATCCTAGAAGCTGCAGCTAGAGTTCTGTACATTCTTTCACCGAGCACTATCATTTACCAATTTTCTCTAAATCCAGAGCTGGCTTTGCCACTGCTGTCTTGCAGGGCCTTATAGCTGGCCCTAATGCTGTATAAACTCCTCCTCCCAATCATAGCTTTGAGAATCTACCCAAATGTAATGACTGCAACAGTGAAACACGAAGAACATAGTACAGTTGTGTACATGTACCATAAATGTAGATGTTTGAGTGTATTCACTGTTGCAGACCTGGTTATCCTCCCTCCAGCCCCCTAGTTTTTTCTTACTATACCTCTCCTTTATTTTACTATGCTTAAAAGCCTTTTTGGTGTATTTGCTTTTGGTTTGAGGTATACCTTTGTGTTGTTGTGTTTATTTGCTCCGCATTAGGGGGGCACCTGACATCTGGGGCAAGAAAAAGTGATGTAATGGCGTCTGCTGCATGTTTTATACCCCTGACGACCTGACGTCATGTAAGAAGGGACAGCAACCGACGCAGGATCCAAGACTTTGTTAATCAGGCCGACTGAGGGCAACCTGCCAGCAGATTACCCAAATGTAATGACTGCAACAGTGAATACACTCGAACATCTACATTTATGTTAAGTGTACACAACTGTACTGTATTGCTGAACCATTTCATGTGTGGGTACATAGTTTAAAATGTTGCACAACACCAGAATGTCTTTTTTTTGGATTTACCAAGTAAAAATTTATATGTAAATTAAACTAACTTGCCTTGTGTCATACCAGTTACATACTTGAATTCATCATTCCCTTATGTTATTTGCCAGTGGCTTTAAGTGTAAAACAAGTAAAACAAAATAGAACACCCCTGCCTGCTTCCTCTTTTCAGACATGGCTTGTTAGAGGACAACGTTCCCTGCTTACTTCTTGCCTTTGACATGTCTGTATCCCCCTATTTAACCATATTCTGCCACGAAATTGAAAGACGTCCATTGTCATACTCTTAAAATCTCAGCTGACTCTGTCAGATGCTTTCTCTTCATCAAGATGCACCAAAAATAGTGGCTTTTTGTTACAGACTTGTTCTCTTTGATTTTGTAATAGCCTTGGTTTTCTGTTATTGGAAATGCATGGAATGTTGGGAAGAACATTCCTGTCTAGCATTATCTGTCTTAGGGTGCCAGCTGTATTAAAATATTAAACCCACTTCTAAGGGTAAGTGTTATGAGCTGCATTTGTCAAGAGATGCCAGTGTTGGACATGCAGCACATGCAGTTAAAAGTAAAGACCATAAATGTCGATTTGGCAACTGCCCTTGTCACACTGCTGGTTTACATAGTGACTGGGCATAGAAATTCTGCTGGTTTGGTTTCTGTGATTAGTTTTGTGTATGTAGAAATGGTATTTGTAGGATTCTGAGTGGGGGTGTTATAGCTGTAAAGAGTCAAGGGGCAATTAGTTACCCTGGCTTCTATATGTATTCTGCAGAGGTCTGACCAACCATATTCTCTAAAACATATCCTGACTATTTTTTCAGTGGGGTTTCCCATTTTTGATGGGAGACCAGAACTTCTTTTTATCCAGCCATCAGATGTAGTCAAGATTAGACTGAGCCTGTATAACCAAAGATCATCTTTGCAAAGTAATTGTGCAGTCTCTCTACCCTTTTCTGCTATCTGCCATGCATCATCTCACCTGTGGGTGTCTAGGTCAGACTCTTCACCCCCCCATTGAGGACTGGCAGTTTCCACTTTACTTAATTGAAGTACAATAGATTTCCGGAATGTAATGCAACAATATTGAAGAATGCTTTGGGAACTTTGGAAGATACTGGCATGGGAATTCCTAAAGAGAGTGATTTTTGAAAGTAATAACAGTATTATTCAAATGTTCTGAGAAAAAGAGAGTAGTATGCATTCGAAAGCCAAAAAAATTAAGGTTTTATAGAACGCTACAAGGAATTTAGGATTCTGACCTGTATGTTCGGTGCGATAAGGGTGGGGCAGACATTGGTTAATCTTAATTTGGATGAATGGATGGGTAACAGCAAATCTATCCGTGTCCTTCATGGATTGTGAAACTTGTAAATGTCCCGATATATCCCTGTTCTGCTCATCTCTGGGGTATTCGTATGCAAAATATAAAGATTAGAAGCTGTCATGGGTTTGTAGGGCTAGGCTTTGTAAGATGCTCACAGATGACCCAGTAAGTATCTGTGAACACATGATGAATTTTATAAATTAAAAGACTTTCATACCAAGTAAGTATCTGTGAACACATGATGAATTTTTATAAATTAAAAAGACTTTCATAAAGTGGCAGTCATGTGCTATTGCTCTTTCTGACAGATCAGAGAAAACATCACCAGTCAGATTAAGACTGTTGAAGGTTGAAAGGACCATATTTAAAATAAGTGAGAATGATGAGGATGACTGAATATCCTGTTAGGATTTTAGTAGTATTTGGTTTATTACTATGGCTCCGTGTATACCAGTGATCTTAAAAAGTGGTGACTGGGTTACACAGTTGCATTTGTATTTAGATCTTGTACCCTTCCTTTCACTGGGAGTCAGGAACACTGGAAATCACTGATCAGGACTAACATTTTATTTCTCCAGAGCCTCAGCACAGCCTTCAGGGGACTATTTAATTTACATTGCTGAAGTAATTAATGGGAATTACTAATGGTGACCTGTAGAAGAGTTAACGTGTTTCTGGGAGGCAGTTTTTTGGAAAATCTCACATTTGAAACTTGGGAAGTCATTAGATTCTCCAAGTATGGATGAAATTGTTGATAACTAGAGTACTGGGAAACAAGAAGGTGCTACCATCTTAGCATGACATTGTAGTGGTAGTGATTCACAAGAAGGGTAAAGACTCTTGTAATTCTTATACAGGCCTTAGTTCTGAACCATGATTCTAAGAATCTTATGTTGGGCTTGGCTGCCTGCCTCGCCAAAGAGTTACCAGATTAGATAGAATGGGGAATCCGTATTTGTGAGAGGACAGCTGACTTTTTATTGAAGTTCAAATGGCAGTCTTATTAATGCAGGGCACTATGGTTTCACAGACTGGTCTGAACATTTTTATTTTAAGTGCTGAAAAGACTTTCAACATTTCTGAATGCGTTTTTTTTAGCTATCCTAAAGAGGACTTGCAGGCAGTCATTTCTAACATTTGACAAGCAGAATTAAAATTTCTGCCTTCTTGTTGGAAGGCTTTTCTTTGAAAAGGGGTGTCAGACAGTAATGCCTACTGTCTGCTATCCTGGCTACCCTCTGTCTGGAACTTGTCTGTTCTAATAAGGCAATGAATGTTACAAGTGAGGTTGGTATTCACAGTTGATATTCCTATCACTTTCTGAGGGGATTTGATTGTTGCTCGGGAGAAAAGGTAAAGATGAAGTAGAATTGTTGATGATCTTTGTGTTTCACTGTTGCAATCTTTACTTGTGGGATTTCTCACCATGGAAGCCCATGACTACCAGAGTACATTTCTTCCCTCCTCGTATGACTGGCGGACACCCTTGACTGACGTTAGTATGTCGGGATACAAGTAAAGTCTGCCGATGTCATGACCTCTGTTCTTTCTTGCCGTCGGAGCCCGAAGCATCCAGTATGTGCATTGGTCAGTCATCACCCTAGTGAGTACTTCAGAAAGCTAAGTACCCTAATGGGGAATTCTTTCTTTTTCTAACTGTCAGAGAATGTTAACAACTGCCTTTATTGTGGTAAACAGATTTCACACCGGTATTTCCACACCCTCTGTTTTACTTGTTTGGGCCTTACACATGACATTCCCAACTGTAATTTCTGCGCCTGATTCAACTCCAGAACTATTCTGCAACGGGAAACATTTTAGCTAGGTTTCTTAGTGAGTCTTCTGATTCTCTGCATTGGATGACGTCCATTTTGCATACTGATGTCTGCCTAAACGCAAACTGCCTAAGCTCAGTCCTTCTGAAGCCCGTGCAATATCAGATAGCCCGACAGGACTGGTTATCTCTGAAGTTGGTGAGGTGCCTTTGCCAGACAAGGCCTCCCCTCTATCGAAACCCTTTTGGAGGACCATATGCCATCAGGCCCCTTGACATCTACACCAGTCGTTGAATGCTCTAAGTCAGTTGTGTCCAGGCTAGACCTTGGCTTCTGGCGACCACAGTACTTCCATTACGACTGCGAGGCATTCAGGCGTCCGTGCTTCCGATGCCCCCCAGCCTAAACAAAAACTTAGTCCTAGGAAGTCTTCTTCCTTTCATTCCAGCCCTTCCATTTCCCAGTCTTAGGCCTCTCAGAAGAATTTAGTTAAATTGGCAGGGATCTGATTTCCCTGGAAAGGGGCAGCCCCCCCCCCCAAATCTAGGAAAAGAGACTCAATCCCAGGGGTTCCTACTGACTCCTTTGAGACTAGGCAAGTCTCTGACAAAGAGGGTTCAGTCTTTGAAGAGGATCCCTCTTTTTCTCCATTTCAGGAGTCTTGACTCAGAGGAAACATTGCTTTCTGCCTTTCCCCCTGAGGATTTTTCCTTTGGGGAAACTTGACAGTACTTTGGGGAACAATTTAATTGGGAAAGAACAAGATTATCCCCAATCCAGGAAAAGTCAAGGAATTTTTCCCCCTCCCAGAGCTTAAACACCTGGCAGTTCCCCCTATTTTGGAGGTGGTTGATGATGATCAAGAATCCTCTTTGAGACTAGACTCCCTTCTTCCTGCACCCAGAAAATCTGACAGATTCTACAGAGTTATAGCTTCACTTACACACCTTTTCAATAACCCTTCAGCAGACCCACAGATTTTTGGTCCTGCACCCAAGAGTACCACAGCCAGCTCATCCAAACCCCCCTTTCTAATGATATGCAGGTTTGAGCCCTCTATAGGTTTGACAAGAAAGTATACGTGTCTGCCACCTTATCTATGATGCAGTTCCACATAGTAAAACATCAAGAGACGCTGCTGAAACAGATGAGACAAAAGCTATTGATCATGGAAAGTAAGGCCTTATCCAAAGAGCTAATAGACATTTGCAGTTCCACTTTTACAGATCAAGCTTTCCTTGCACTGTGGGTTTGATGCTTTGCCGGCTGCCAGCAGGGCCGCAGCCACTAGGTCCATCATTAGGAAGCACACACTGCTAAGACAGCAAGACCTCCCAGAGCATGTGAAGTCCAAACTTTTGGATGCTCTTTTGGATAAGGAGTCTGTCTTTGGCCCTAAAGCAGTAGCTATATAAATATCGAGGACAGAGCCAAGTCAAAGCAGGCAGCCAAAACCTTCTTGCAGGTGCAGCCCTCGCATTTCACCAGAAACTATTCCACTAAGCTCTGCTCCTTTCTTTCTTGACCCCAGAACAGGCCAGGGAAAGGGACAACAGTCAGTGCCATGGACTCAGTCCAGGCCATTCATCTTCCCCAACACCAGGGGTGTCCTCTACTCGGGTCCCTGGGAGGTAGCAGTCGTGACCTTTTCATGGTAAGTACCCCTCCCTTTCCTACTGCCTCCCACTTCTCTTGAACAAAGACTGACACAATTTAGACAACTTAGCCTTTTATCTGTAAGTCTCTATCTTCTTACTGTCCTTGGCAGGGGGCATCACCCTTCAATATCTTTTACTTATGTCCTGCCCTAAGATTTTCCTAGGGACTTCAGTTCAAAAGCACACTTCTGGTTTATTCCCAGAAGGGGCTCTAGCGGAAGATTACTGAGCCTTTACTAAGTTCCAGACTTTAAAAATTTGCACTGTGCACCTTTGACTGGTTCACTGCCCGGCCAGTCACTTACACTAAGCACGTCCCATTGCCTACCGCTAGTTGTCGTCTCTGGTCCACTAACATGATACCGCACAGCACAGACTTGCTAACTAACATCTCTTACTTACTTTCCAAAGATAACACCAAAACAAACCCAGAATCCAAAGCTCATTCACAGACAGAATACTGTTCTAGGGTGGGACCCAAATGAACTCTACCCTTCCTGCCTCTAGGCAGGGTGTCCCCCTTGACCAACAGTGTTCAAGACATTATGGACAGGCTGGGTGTGTGGTGTACACCTATGATCCTTTCAGCTTGGGAGGCAGAAGTTGATGGATTCAGGCTGCTCACGAGAGACCATACTTTCTGGATAAGGGAAATAGAAGTGATCGCCCAAGAAAGCAGTTGTAAATTACAGCCTAAAGAAAGGCATGCCTTGTGTAATGGTCTCATGAGAACATAACCTTACCCTTTAAAATACAATCTTTTTACAGCTAGGGAGTTTCTCCTCACTCTGAGAGACTTTGCCTCTCCCATCCCCTTACTTCCCAAGCCAGGCTACACATGAGGAGACCTCAGTGATAGTCCTACTATGTGTGGACCCAGCATTCACAACCACCATCTGCCAAATATGGCTGTCAACCTGGCCTAATAAGTGTTTGCGCAGGGTATACCAAGCACGTCTCTCTAATCCCAAGCCTTCCACTCTGCCACCAGTATTTTCAACTACTGATCCCCCCAAGCAGTACTCGACTTTGCATCCTTACATCCTTACTACAGTTGCTTACACACAGGAAGTAAATAAGCTCTTAAAAGGGGGCTTTTGACAGCACAAAGGGCTTTTCTAGCACCCAGAACAGAAATCAAAACCAGGGGTGCTTTCCTTTCTCACAGACTAAGACATGCACATATGGCACAAAAACCTAGGGGAAAACTCCTCTGTGTCCTCACTGCTTAGCTATGGGGATGGGCAACACTCCCCTCCAGCTGACTCTAGGGGATGGCACCGGCAGCCTCTATATATCCCAGGAGTGCTCTACCTACTAGCAGACAAATCAGTGGAAGCCTGTAGGCACCTGCAAGTGGCAGTTGCATCAGGAGATTCCTCTCAGCATAGCCAAGGATTGGTGGGGGAGCCCCACATATGGAACTAAGGTTGGCTGCAACACTAACCCCCTTTCAGCCCAGGCTACAAACACCTAATCATTATCATGGATAGAACTATTCGTGCCCTACTTCCCAAGACTCTCTAGAAATCACAGAGGAGTGCCCAGGACCTTCCTTATAGCAACAGTTTGGTCAACTCCCCTGTGATAGTTTCTTCTCTTTAGCCTACCTGCAAACCCTCTCGCTATAAACTTAAAGCTTACTTCTTCTGTCTGTCCATTAGCCAGAAGGTTTCTCTGTTGGTGGGGGCTCCTACTGTCTAGCATTAGGTGCTAGTACACTGACCTTGGGGACAGAGGGCAGGTGATCCAGAGTTCTGATTGTGTTAACGCTTTGCTCCCACCACTGCTCCTCCTGTTATTAGCATGTGCAGAACATCTTTGGTGAAAACCAACAGACCTAGCTCCAGAAAAAACTGGGCAACATAATAGGAAGGTTCTCAAACTGGGGGTGCACAGGCCTATCAGGACCCCATCAGGGCCAAGATCCCTGCCCTACTGGTCCTACTCTTAAATCCACTTTGAATAGGCCTCTCTTACTTTTTGTGCAGGGTTCAGGTTTCTGCCATTTCAGCCTACTTCCCCTCCCACACCCCTAACTTCGCCCACCTGCGGGCCAGTCAGTTTCCTTCTAGGACCTTCCACTTCTGGCCTCCCACAAGGACCTCATACTTCACCTTGCTACCGTACCCTTGTCCTACAAAAGACTTAATCTTCTTGCAAATTTAATATTCCTGGCATGGATCTTGGCCTGCTCATTACCTACCTCTCCAGCTAGGAAATTTTTGAAACCCTATGCAGTCATAATAGGGGAACCTTTTTGATCATCCTTCATCCTGACAGAACCCCTCGCTCAGGCCTAATCCTCCCTTCAGGCCGGGTCTGGTGACAGATGCCTTTTTATTTCTAGCCAGGCATCTACCTTTCTTCTCTCCAAACCCACAGTACTGGGGGAAGGGTATCGTATGTGTTTATCAAGCATCCATAGGCTGTTACCCTACTAAATGGCCACAGTAAAATCCATCATAATTTGTGACTAAGGGAATGTCACCACTGCTTTCACCACTGAAGGAGATCCTAAATATTGTAGACCATTTCCAAAGGGATCTGTCTCAGTGCCCATTCATGCAGTCATCAGGGAAGGCTCACTCCTCTAACAGGCCCCATCCCTCTAGGGCAGCTGAGTCGTCTTCTTCCTTCTTGAAGGGCATACCTACCAAGGGTGGAGAGAAGTTGCCAACTGACCTTTAGTACATACCTTTACCAGGCTGTACCTCTGCCAGCCTGCTCCTACTCCATTTCAGGGTTTGCCTCAATTACCCTACAAACTTCCTCTTCTCATCTTACTTCACCACTTCCCTTTGTTCAGCTTTGGAAATTTTCTCACAAGTAAGGACTGCAACAGTGAAACACGAACATAGTACAGTTGTGTACACTTGCCATAAATGTAGATGTTTGATTGTATTCACTGTTGCAGTCCTCTTTCCCTCCCTCCCTCCTTTCCCCCATTGACTACAGAGTGAATACTACTAATTCTCATCTACATAGGACCCCTACTCTACACTTCTGCCTGCCTAGGGATCCCTGGCCTAACCATGTGGTCTTGACCTGCTGCTTTTGTTCGGGGGAGGGCTCCAATCTCTAAGGGGCAAGAAGACTACTGAGGTCATGATGTCGGTGGACTCAATTTATATCCTGGTGTACTGACGTCAGTCAAGGGTGTCCGCCGGTCATAGGAGGAGGGAAGAAATTTACTCTGGTAGTCAGGCTGGCCAAGGGCTTCCACGGCTGGAAATCCTACAAATAAGGACTGCAACAGTGAATATACTCAAACATCTACATTTATGGTACGTGTACACAACTCTACTTTCCCTTACACTTGTTGCATAAAAAGTGTGCCATTATTCACAACCAGCAGAATTGGGAGGGGGGTTCTGTCATGTTTACTTTCCTACATTGTCACTGGCAAGGGTCTGGTCCACGTTAATGAAGCAGATAACCTTTTTTTTTTTTTATTATTTTATCTGCAAGACATTTCTCCTAGTCCCTGTAAATTTAAGCCTTTCTTCCCCCTGGAGCTCCTTTAGCAATCTTTCTGTCTTCAGTGCCAGTGTGAAGATCAGTGCATCGGTAGAACACAATAATGGACATTTCAGTTGGTTGCAGTATTTTGGCCTTCGTTGGTGTCTTGATCTCAGCATTTCAGTAAACCATGTGGGTGTTCCACCTAATTATCCCTGCACAAGTCTACCCCAGTGGTGATCGCACAGTTGTTGAGAAATTACCTTGTGTGTAAGAGTTGGAACTTCAGATGCGCCTGCTGAATGTTTGGGTAAAAGATATGTGTTTATGGCAGATCATAAGAGTACATCAATCTTTTTACCAACAAGATATTGTTAGTTTTGTAATTTTAATTGTAATTTATTTATTGTTAACTTATTAAGTGAAGCGGTCATCCTGGTCCCTTTTTTAGCTAATGACCTGCAGTATATTTGAGTGTGCTAGCAGGTTTTAGAGAGATGGATGCAGTGGAAATAACGTGTGTGTGTGTGTGTGTGTGTGTGTGTGTGTGTGTGTGTGTGTGTGTGTGTACACCATACCTCTTTGCTGTCCAGATTTTTACTTCATTTTCTGCCTCTCAAGATTTGTTTTTTTGGAAAATCATTGAGGACTGAAGTCACTAAATGATACATTTCAGTTTCAGCCTTCATATACTTCAGAAAATACATAATAATGCAAAACCTGTTGTTTTTGGAACCTTCTAAGTTTATAGGAGCAATATTTAAAATCTGTCCCTATATTTGGACCTTTGTCTCCCCACTGTTTGTCTTTGTCCAGTTTTTTTGCACTGAGAGGTTGAGAGATATGCTGTATACACCATAAATGTGTTACAGCCATTACCACTTAAGACTATCGTATAGTACTACAGTTTTAAGAATGCATGCATTATTTAATGCATTGTGGAGTGAAATTAGTAAAGAAGTAAAAAGCTAACTTAAGTATGGCAAATAATGTGTAAGCTAAACACGTACAGAGACTGGAAAGTTGGAAACGAGACATAATTTTGGTCAAAGTAAGCAAAATGCATGAGAAGCAGAGAATATAAACTTGGTAAATGCACAAGTTATACTGTTTGTCATGCAAAGTCACAGCAGTGTGCAGTATAAGACACAAAAGGTTTGGGTCATTTTGTGTTTGTAAAACAAAATGAATTAGAGGCTGCTTCTGAGAACGAGACTGAGAATAATCTTCGGAAGATGTTTTTCCTGGGTTCACTGAATCCGTTGCCGCTCTGCTGCTTCATCACACACGGTAGACTCCTGTACACCTTCATCACACATGGTGGACTCCTGTACGCCTTCATCACACATGGTAACTCCTGTACACCTTCATTACACACGGTGGACTCCTGTACACCTTCATCACACACGGTGGACTCCTGTACACCTTCATCACACACGGTGGACTCCTGTCCACCTTCATCACACACGGTGGACTCCTGTACACCTTCATCACACACGATGGACTCCTGTACACCTTCATCACACATGGTAGACTCCTGTACACCTTCATCACACATGGTGGACTCCTGTACACCTTCATCACACACGGTGGAGTCCTGTACACCTTTATCACACACGGTGGACTCACACACGGTGGACTCCTGTACACCTTCATCACACACGGTGGACTCCTGTACACCTTCATCACACACGGTGGACTCCTGTACACCTTCATCACACACGGTGGACTCCTGTACACCTTCATCACACACGGTGGACTCCTGCACACCTTCATCACACACGGTGGACTCCTGCACACCTTCATCACACACGGTGGACTCCTGCACACCTTCATCACACACGGTGGACTCCTGCACACCTTCATCACACACGGTGGACTCCTGCACACCTTCATCACACACGGTGGACTCCTGTGCACCTTCATCACACACGATGGACTCCTGTACACCTTCATCACACATGGTAGACTCCTGTACACCTTCATCACACATGGTGGACTCCTGTACACCTTCATCACACACGGTGGAGTCCTGTACACCTTTATCACACACGGTGGACTCACACACAGTGGACTCCTGTACACCTTCATCACACACGGTGGACTCCTGTACACCTTCATCACACACGGTGGACTCCTGTACACCTTCATCACACACGGTGGACTCCTGTACACCTTCATCACACACGGTGGACTCCTGTACACCTTCATCACACACGGTGGACTCCTGTACACCTTCATCACACACGGTGGACTCCTGCACACCTTCATCACACACGGTGGACTCCTGCACACCTTCATCACACACGGTGGACTCCTGCACACCTTCATCACACACGGTGGACTCCTGCACACCTTCATCACACATGGTGGACTCCTGTACACCTTCATCACACATAGTAGACTCCTGTACACAGAACTCACACTAATTACGAAACTGAAACAGGAGACGATGTTACTGTGATAGCAAGTGCTACTTAAAGAAGTTTTCTACAAGAGTCCACAACTGCATGAAGTAGACACTGCAGTGTGGAGCCCTGCAGGCCAGCTCAGGGGCATTGGTATATTCTAGCCATACCCAAGTGGAAGGGGCACAAGTCTGAGCTCTAGGCTTATGTTGGATGGTGCACACATAAGTAACCCACTTAGCAGAGCTGTGGCATGCAAAATGTTGTAATTGTCAGAATAGTCGAAGCCACTGTACATGTGTTTGGAGAAGCCTCTCTGCTTAATTGTGAATCTGTAAAGTATAATTAAAATCAAATGCTGTTCCATATTACTTGACCACATCCAGGAGAGTGTCATTTTCTACACTGTGTAAAGCAGAGGTGGAATTAAAAATAAAAAAAAAAACAAAACAAAAGCTAAGCCTTGGTGTAATGGGAAAATGCAAGTGAATGGAATGAATAGTATGAATCTACAGTCCCAGTAATAAAGAACAGTGTCATAGTATGAATGTGCTAATTTAAAAAAAAATGATGCAGTTGTGTGAAAAGGGCTCATTCTACCTACATTAAAAGATGCTGTACCTAAACTAGTCAGTGCTAAACTGAATACTAACCAATGCTGAGTAGATACTTGTAGGTTAAGAGAATGCCTTACAAGTGGGTGGGCATGTGACAGAATCTCCTTATACCTGTTGGGTAGGTCTTGAGAGTTTCCAAGTTCAGACGGACCACAAGATATTCGTTCCACTGATTAATTCCTGTGATCTAGACAAAATGGCACCCAGGTGCCAAAGCCTGAGGAGGTTGTGACAGAGCTTTATATGTGACTGGAAGACCGTTAAAAACTGAGATGATATCCAGAAATCCTGTGACCAGCTGTTGTCAGATACCCGTGATGATGTTGCCAGGCAACCAGACCTGTGATTACTAAGATTAGAAAAGCTAAAGCAAGATACCAAAAAACCCTGCATTTTTGCGATGGATAGCTAGATCGCATATAAATGCTATGTGGTCAGAGTGCAGTTATCGTAACATGATGGCTAGTTGCATTATCAAGACAAAATAGAAGTAACTGCATCACAGTGTGCTTGAGTGCGATGTCAACTACATGAAGGTCAGCAAGGTCTCATAAAGTGCCGAGAAAGAGCCAAAATGTCATTAGACCTGCCAGACATTAACCAAGACTTTACAAAGCTTGTATCAAACTAGCATTTCTGTATTGTCCATAAACTGTCACAGAAAAGGGAGCCATTAATACCAACATCCTTAACATGAGATTCATGGAAGAAGAAAGCTGCAGACTCGTGTGAGTTTGAAGGCAAAAGCACCTGGTAGATGAATCTTTTCCTCTTGTGTCATAGAAATAAGGCACATACCAGCTATGATGACCAACAAATAGCCGGGTTTAAGACCATGTTCACAAGGTGTGGCATACCCACTGTACTGGTTACAGGTAGTTCTCCACAGTTTGTCACTCTTGGAATTTAGTTGATACAATGCACGTAATACGTCAAGCTCCTCACTATCCCCTTTTAAATAATACAGTTGAGAGAGCAGTAAAAAACCTGAACCTAAAACTATGCTACTTAATCAAGTTAAACAGAATGAGCAGAGAGTAAAGTTTCATAGGTGTGTACTAGGGTGATGACTACCAAGGCCTTTATAAGCCTAACTATGAGTACAACCCAATTATGTCCATATGTATTGTGTCATGGGTGTTTATTAGGTGAGAGTATGTTAGGAAACTTTTATAGAGTTTTTTGTGAGGGTGGGGTTCTTAGTTTGGCTGTAATTGTCTGGCTGTGTCTGTCAGAGACATGGGAGCCAGACCCACAGCAAATTTCTGATTACTCATCCACTAGTCATGGTTATGCTTAAATATCGTTAGGGATGGAATGGACTCTGCTTCACATATCTTAGGATGCCTTATATGTCAGGCATAGATCGCCTGTCAGTAACCTGGAGGAGACAGAGTATAAAGACAGGGCTTCTCTGTGTAGGACATTGTGGTTATACCCTGGATTCTCCTGGTAAGGAACCTTTGTGAGCAAATGTTGCATCTGTTTAGGCAGTTACATGCCAAATGGTGCATTATATTCTATGGTAGGTCTGATAATGGCTGAATAAAGTGGCTGCATGGGTATACAAAAAGTTGTACAGTGGACACTGTTCTGTACAACCTCCAGCCAGATCAAAAAGTCAGAGGGGAAAAAAGTGTGGCACAGTAGGTGTTGCACTGCAGAAATCCAATGAACCAAAGTCCGACATGGTACAGAGGGTGATGCCATAGTTAGATGAAAGCAGGAGACATATTCACCGAGTTCCTGATGAGCTTCAACCTGAAAGTCAGTTTGTAAATGAAAACCTGAAGTGTTTGAACTAAGAATAACTAGATCCATGTCTAGTAAATGTGTTCTTGTTTCCCCAAAAGCATTACTACCATCTAGTATCTGAGACAAGGTTGAAAGTTAGAAATGAAGCGTTACCACCATCTAGTATCCGAGACAAGGTTGGAAGTTAGAAATCTACAACATGTGATAACAGACTGTTACTTAACCATGTGTGACTGTTCTGATCCTGTTAATGTGTTGTAGAGCAACTCTAAAAAGAATATTGTACATTATAATTTGTTGAATAGTTGTACTTCAAATGTTCCAGTTCCATCTCCAGTTTCTGTGCTAGACGAGTGACGCGCAGTGGACATTAAGTCAGAATGCAAATTCATTATCAGAACTCTATCAGAGTCATATGATCCGATAAGTGTGTAATTTTTGTTAAATTTTATCTTGCCTGATGTTTGTATTAAGTTGCTGTTTCAAACTAATACTGTTAAGAGTATTCTTAGATGTTGAATATATGCTCTGACAGGCTCAGTCCAGAGTGTTGAAAGTATGTGTGCACAGCCCTTTACACATCCATACTTTATTCTAAAGAGATGCTTCTCTTTCCTTGGGGGCGGGGGGGGTAACTGAAGTAGACCTGCTTACATCTGTATATGCTCTGATTATGTATTATAGCACTGGCACTTTAAGATTATTGTAAAGTATTGCCATTTTTTTTTAGAATGTATTTATCCCATAATGCATTGTTTCTAGTGCCTAGATGTTCATAGTGTTTCACTGCTGCAGTCATTACACTTGGGTTATCCTGCCGTCAGGCGGTCCCACAGTCGGCCAGAGTTCCAAAGTCTTGGTCCGGCGTCGGTTGCTGTCGCTTCTTCCCTGACGTCAGTGCGCCAGGGATATATAAGATGCAGCCGACGCCATTTTCTTCAGTCTTTCTTGCCGCGCGGTGCCTGAAGCCAAAGCAGTTCACAAGTGCCGGTCGGCCGACTCCTGAGATTTTCAATTCGAATTTCAGAACTGAAGTCTTCAATAAAGCGAAGTACCCCGTTGGGGAAACTTTTTCTTGCCTCAGACCGATATAAGTAAAAGTTAATAATTGTATTTCTTGTGGGAAGCAAATACCTCATAAGGATTTTCATTCTTACTGTACTCCATGCCTAGGCCCAGACCATGACGTCACTAGTTGTCGGTTTTGTGCTAGATTTAACAAACGCACTATTAAACGTCAGTTTGATTTTGCTCGCCATTACTTTGGCCGAAGGTTTAATTACTGTGCTGTTGGAACTACCGGCATACACAAAAAACGTAGAGACAAGGATAAGGACAGGCATCCGAGGCCCAAAACTGACGACGAAGCCTCTTCTAGGCCAGTCGCCGGCTCGACGGTTCTCATTGAGGCGCTTTCGCAGCCCCTGACACCTGCTACCTCAGAGCCACAGGCTGCCTCCGACTCCTACGTGGAGATGTCTATGCCTCTGGATACTCAAGGTGTTGGGCCTACGGAAACTAGCCCTTCAGATGGGTCCGGAGCCGCTGAGCAGGCATCGGCTTCTGAGGGTGTTTTAAGACCTTCACAGCTTACCATAAAAGCTACAGCCAAGTCTAAAACTCCATTAAAGATAAAGAAGCAAGTACAGCATTCACCTGGACAGGCCTCCATGCCTAAAAAACAGATGCTCAAAATGGCCGAAGACTTAATTACTCTGATCAGGGGTGTACCCATCCCCCCTCCTGATAAAAGGCCTAGGCAGGATACAGACTATGACTCCTCTGACCAGGTTTCCATTTCCTCTTCAGACCAGGGATACTCTTTACCCCCTATGAGGACTCTGATGCTGAAGAATCAATTCCTTCAGCCTCTCCTCCTGAGGATTACTCTTTTGGGGGAACTTTACATACCATGAGGGAGCATTTCCATTGGGAGGGCCAGGATTACTCAGAATCCAAGAAAAGGCTCAGAGACTTTCTTTTATTGCCTCAACACAGGCCCCTAGCTATTCCGACAGTTTTGGATATTGTGGATGATGTGTTCTCTGAATCCAGTTTAAATCCTGATTCTTTGCCCCCTGCTCCAGTCAAGCCAGACAGGTACTACAGAGTTCCTGACTCTCACAAATTTCTATATAAAAACCCTGTTGCTGACCCAGAAACTATGTCCCAGGGTCCCAAAGGGGTAAAGGCTTCCACGGCTAAAAATCCAGTTCCCTTTGACAGGGATTCCAGAGCATTGGACAGATGGGGGAAGAAAGTTTACACTTCTGCAACTTTAGCAGTGAGAGCTTTAAATTGCCAGTTTCACATGCTTAAATACCAACAATATTTAATGTCTCTGTTAAAACAGAAAATTATTACAATTTCAGAACATCCTGACTATAAGGAAATGCAGGATTTATTGCATGCAGCTGAACAAGTGGGAAAACATACTCTGCAATGTGGTTTTGATTCATTAGAGGCTTCTTGTAGAGCAGCAGTTACAGGATCTGTGATTCGAAGGCATGCTTGGTTAAAAGAACAAGGTTTACCTGATCATGTTAAGGCTAAATTATTGGATGCTCCTTTACAGCAGTACATTTTATTTGGTGTTAAGGCAGAAGAGGTATTAAAGAAAATGGAGGATAAGGCAAAATCTATGCAAACAGTGAAGGATTTCTTACAGGTACAGCCACCTCGATTTAGCAGAAATTGGCCTTCAAAGAATTGGTCCTTTCCAGTGTCAGACAGACCACAAAGAAGCAGATCTCAGCCCCAAGGCTCTTACAGACCACGGCGGTGGGGTGCTTCAACCCCAAAAGGAGGTGAAGACAAGTTACAACCTTGCAGGAAACAGTCCCAGTGACTTCCCCCTTCGAATGCCAAGCACTTACCTTTTGGCAGCTCCCTTAGGGGGAAAACTAGCACTTTTTTCCCAAAATTGGCATATAATCACCCAAGACAAATGGGTTCTGAATATTGTATCTCAGGGTTACAGGTTCCACTTTCACACTATACCAAGGCTAAAAGGAATGCCAGACCTGCCACAAAATCAATGGGCAGAGGCACAAAAGC
This sequence comes from Protopterus annectens, assembly GCF_019279795.1. Lineage (NCBI taxonomy): Eukaryota > Metazoa > Chordata > Ceratodontiformes > Protopteridae > Protopterus > Protopterus annectens. The sequence continues at coordinate 52,805,620 of NC_056732.1, forward strand.
TAATTACAGCCCTCATGGACATGAGAGCTATTCAAAAAGTGCCACAACAGGAACAAGGACAAGGATTTTACTCAAGACTTTTTCTGGTCCCCAGAAAAGACAAAGCCTGGAGACCCATACTAGACCTTTCTACTCTAAATACTTACCTGGATGTTCCGAAATTCAAAATGTTGACATTACAGCAGCTTCTTCCCATGCTGGGCAAGAAGGCTTGGCTTGTTACTTTGGACCTCAAAGAGGCATACCTGCATGTCCCTATCAGACATAATTGCAGAAGATACCTCAGATTCATAGCTGGTTCAATGCATTACCAGTTCTCTGCACTGCCCCTTGGCTTATCTACTGCACCCAGGGTCTTCACAAAGTGCCTGGCACCAGTAATTACATATTGCAGACAAAAAGGAATTAAAATATATCCATACCTGGACAACTGCCTTATTCAAGCAGAGAGCAAGGACATTCTTCTAAAGCATCTGGTGTTTGTAAAAAGGTAGCTAATTTGCCTAGGTTACACAGTAAACGAAAAGAAGTCAAAACTAGTGCCCTCACAAGAGATAATGTTCCTGGGTGCCAGCTTAAATACAACGGCCCAGATGGCCTATCTCACACCAGACAGGCAAGGACATCTGACTCAGTACTCTCAATTGATGGCAACAAAAAACCCAACTCCCTGCAAGAAAAATTCTGCAGGCCTTGGGATTCATGGCATCCTGCATACTGCTAATTCCATATGCCAGACTGCATATGAGGAAATTACAATGGTACCTAAAGAGTGTTTGGACTCAACACGGTCACAGTTTGGAAGCAGTACTACCACTAATTCCCTGCCTACAACAGGAGTTTCGATGGTGGGCACAGGCATGTCACCTCAGCAAGGGACAGCCTTTCACTCTACCCACAGCCAGGCAGACACTAACAACAGATGCTTCGGATTACGCCTGGGGAGCGCACATGGCAGGAAAATGTATTCAGGGCAAGTGGACTGCAGACCAACTGCATCTTCACATCAATCAAAAAGAGATGTTGGCTGTACAAAATAACAGCTTTCAAGGACCTTCTGCATCCAGGACAACTGCTATTAAAGACAGACAACACCACAGTTATGTGGTACATAAGCAAGGGGGCACTCATTCTTACCCCCTATGCAGACAAGCCATGACCTTGTGGAACACAGCTTTAACCTTTCAAGTTCATCTACAAGCACAATTCCTGCCAGGAAAGAAAAATACAGACAACTTAAGCAGAAACATCATGGATCCTAACGAGTGGAAATTAAATCCACAAGTATTCAGCATGATAACGCAAAAATGGGGGTGCCCAGACATAGATCTTTTTGCCTCCCCAATGAATTGCCAACTACAAAAATTCTGCACAAGGACTTATCACACACAAGCATGGAAAGTGGATGCTCTCTTGTTCAGCTGGAAAATCCTAAAAGTTTATGCCTTCCCACCACTGCCTCTCCTATCAAAGGTAATCCTAAAAGCCAGACAAGAAAAAACACAGATGATCCTGATTGCCCCAGACTGGCCACGCCAGCACTGGTACCCAATCTTAAAGAACTTAGCTCAAGGCCCACCATGGATTTTACCTCAAACCCCTCACCTTCTGACTCAACAAAAACAATCAGATCCTACACAGTCAGCTCAAAACCTTAAACCTGGCTGCATGGCAGATTCATTAGTCAAGCAGACAACACCTCTCTCTAAAGCTGTTATGGATGTCATTTTGGAGGCCTAGCACCAGGAAATCTTATTCAGAAAAGTGGAAGAGATTCTGTGCCTGGAACCAGGCTCAAAGCTTTGACCCTCTTGTCCCAAATATTCCTCAGATATTACAATACTTAACTGAGATGCTGGACAAAGGCCTATCCTTTTCATCCATTAAGATCCACGCCTCTGCCATCTCGGCTCATTACAACACAGATCCTCCTATTTTCTCTCATCCATTGCTTAAAACAGTACCTCAGAGGGGCTAAAAACATAAGACCGCCCCGGAGAGCACCAACACCCACTTGGGACCTCAACTTTGTCTTGGAAAAACTAACTTTACCTCCTTTTGAGCCAGCCAATTCAGCAGAATTAAAATATGCATCATGGAAAACAGCTCTGCTTCTGGCAATAACCTCAGCACGAAGAGTCTCAGAGTTACAGGCACTAATGGCAGTGGAGCCTTTCATCATTTTTCACCAAGACAGAGTTTCTTTAAGAACAAACCCTTCATTTATGCCTAAGGTGGTATCCAATGTGGCCCTTAACCAAACTATTCACTTGCCAACTTTTTATCCAAATCCCCAAAATAAAGGGGAGAGATTTCTGCATTCCTTGGACATACGCAGGCAATTACGTTTCTACTTGGACAAAACAAAAGCTTTCCGAAAGACTGAGCAATTGTTTGTAGCATATGCTGCAGCATCACAGGGAAAGGCTATTTCAAAGCAGACCATTTCAAAGTGGATAGGACACTGTATCCGGTTCTGCTACACACAGCATAGGAAACCTGTACCTAGTAACATTCCACCAGGGCAACAGCCACTTCAACTGCCTACCTTAGAGGAGTACCTACCAAAGATATCTTGGAAGCTGCAACTTTGGAGTTCAGTGCACACCTTTACCAAGCATTATCACTTGCCTCTTTATTCTAGATCCAGAGCTGGCTTTGCCACTGCAGTGCTGCAGGGCCTCATAGTCACCCCAAATCCTCTATAGAACCAGCCACCCTGATTCAGCTTTGGGATTCAACCCAAGTGAAATGACTGCAGCAGTGAAACACGATGAACATAGTACAGTTTTGTACCTGCCATAAATGTAGATGTTCGAGTGTCTTCACTGCTGCAGTCCTGGTTACCCACCCGCCATCCCCTCTTTTTTTAGCTGGGTCTTATCTATAACTTTCTACACTATTCTACCTATGTGGTGTATTTGCTGGTTACTGAAGGTTTTGTTTTTACCGTATTGCATGTTTTGTAAGCAATATGTATTGCCTATCTTTTTGGGGGTACCTGACATCTGGGGCAAGAAAAACTGAAGAAAATGGCTTTTGCTGCTTCTTATATACCCCTGTCGCACTGACGTCAGGGAGGAGGCGACAGCAACTGACGCCGGACCAAGACTTTGGAACTGTGGCCAACTGCGGGACCGCCTGACGGCAGGATAACCCAAGTGTAATGACTGCAGCAGTGAAGACACTCGAACATCTACATTTATGGGAGGTACAAAACTGAACTTTCCAGTGTGTTCATGATTGATCTACTAACATTTTTTTTAGTGAGCTTTCATTTTGTTCAAAATACGTTACCTGTGACTAAAATGATGGTCTATCCTGATGTTAGGGACACTACTGTTCAACATTACAGGGTACCTAGAAGTGTGCACAGTGCCAGGCAGAAATGGAAGAAAATTCTCTCAGACATGTGGGCACACAAACTTACACACAGCAGCTGCAGGTATTGAACAGACCCTAAACAAACCCTGGAGCTGTGATGCAGTGATCTTATTGACTGAACCAGTCAATAAACTGAAGAGAGGTTAATTTTTCTGTGCCTCACACTTTCTTATTGTGGTCACTGTAAATGTTACACCATCATTGTGCTTTAACAGCAGTGCGGGCGGAAGAGCACTTTTTATAAATGTTTTCTGATTAAAGTATGGACAGTTGTGTTCATTAAAAAAAAAAGCTGCTGGATTGCTACCACAACCATTCCTTGCTACAGAATTTTGCAAGTCCTCAATGAAGTTACAGACTTGGTCCAACTCTGCATGCTTTCTTTTCACGTACAAAGATAATACAGACTGGTATAAAATGTTTAAAATTAAATTTTGTTTTTGGATCAAGTTCTTGAAGTCTGATTAGCTGTACAGTAGAATGTCTTGTATTGCTCTGGATAATAATCGTGTGTAACAACATTAGTGCTCTGGATAATAATCGTGTGTAACAACATTAGTGCTGCTGCTCTTTTTATAGAATATTATCCCTCAAGCCTTACTGGAGCAGTATTTATCCATGACGGATCCTTCTCGTGCACAGACTGTTGACACAGAAATTGCAAAGCACTGCGCATATAGCCTTCCTGGTGTAGCACTTACCTTGGGGAGGCAGAATTGGCATTGTCTTAAAAACACCTATGAAACGTTAGCATCCGATATACAGGTATGGCTTGTGTGTGTGTTTTTTTCTCTGTAGCTGTTTTAGAAATGTGTTTAATGTCAAGTCCATGAATAATCAGTTTGTTTACTTAAGCTCCGTTTAAACTGTTAAAAAGCATGCAGTTTGTTTTGAATTTTGTTCATCTACAACTGTTTTAGTAATCTTATTTCTCTTTGAAAGAAATCAGTTTCACACCCTTGTGGAACATTTGTGTGTGCTCATTAAGGCATGTATGTCCATATGTTTGAGTAAAATTTATCCTTATCCATTTATTTTAATAAAAACATTTAGGACTTTAATTAAATGTGCCATTGCATGTCATGCTTTTGACCATGGACTCAAAAAAAAACAAAAACAAAAAAATGCTGTAAAGCAGTAGAATGGAAGGTTGCCCCCTCCCCATAATTTCAATCTATTAAACTTTGTACTTATGGAAGTGTGACTTTTTCTTATATTGGTATCTGTAGTCTCAGTTTGAGGAGAATTCTGAGGCTAGTCTGGCCAAGGGATGAAAAAAGTGAGTATTGATATTCAGTAGACTGACCCTTCTCTGCATTGTCCAGTGGCCTGCACATGTGGCCCACCTCTCAAGGTATACTCAAGTGCTGCATTTGCCATTTCATGCATGTGAACCTTCTCTGCATGGTCCAGTGGCCTACACCTGTGGATCACCTCTCTTAAGGTATACCCAAATGCTGCACTTCCCATTTCATGCAGGTGAGCCTTCTCTGCATGGTCCAGTGGCCTGCACCTGTGGCCCACCTCTCCAAAGGTGTAATCAAATGTCACAGTTCCCTCTTCATGCATCACTCACACCGTCTGGATCTTCTGAAAGGCATAGTGTGAAGCGGACTACATTTAACTTCAGAAGAAAAATGTTTGCCTGAGTCTTCAAGCCTTGCAAGATGTGTGGCCATTGGATACCATATTGCATCTTCACAAGCTGCTGTTCTGCTTTGGATGTTTACATTACATTCCAAAATACTGTTAGTGACTGTGATTCAACACCAACATGTACTTTTTCAGTTTTGTTTTGTTTTTTGCCAGTTTAAATTTGAGACTGACCTCTTCCCAGGCTTCCAGATTTGGAATCAAAGAAGAGGACAGTAAAAGGAAAATTTCCTGGGGAATATTTAGTCAGCAGTCTGCTATGGTTAAATATCTTGGTGTTAATTTTATATAAGGACTTTAAAAATATGCACAGGTAAATTGCCACAGTTCAAACTAAAACTGAATGTTGGGCACCCTCTAAGAACTGTCTTACTGTTTCCTTTAGATAGAAGCTTGCATTGGTAATGCTGTTTTTCAGATAACTTTTGTTGCTGAAACTTATATACTGGAAAACTATATCTGCTTGAAATTGAAATGAACTTGAGAGACCTAAACAGGTGTTAAGTTTGCCAACCATTGTGCTCCTATTTATGCCATTGTAAGCTGTTTTAAAATTTTGCCTCTGTCACTTTTAGGAGTCATCTTGATTTATTTTACTTAAAAATCCTTTTACCTTCTATATTTGTATAACCCACCACCACCATCATGTATGTAACACATTCTTGTATTGGTACAAGATTGCTAAAACCTGCAATCCATGGACAACATCACAGTAAAGTCAGTAAGATACACTCAGTTTGTTGCACACTTCTTCCAAGTTGTGTTGGTACCATCTGGAATGAAATGTCCATTTTTATAAAAAGTGTCATAAATAAAGGTGAATTCTGCTTGTTTCTTGACATATAGAGACAAGAGCCCCTGAGAGCCCAAACTTGACTAGCAACCCAGGTACTGGCGACATAGCGGCATGATACAGCTAAAAACCTATACACCTCCGGGGGGGGGGGGTGGATTAGAGTTTGTATCTTAGGAACTGGACTGGTATTCCACAGCAAGAGTTGTTAATTGAAATGGGCACATCATGTTAATGTTCCAAACCTGACCTTGAGAAAGCAGCCAAGACCCTCTAATGGTAAATATGCAGTCCTACCAGAAGAAAGAGTCAACTCTGACAAAGCGATGACAGAAGGACAAAGTACTAAAAGTTGGAGACTGTGTGTGTGGAAAATGATTACTCACTGTACACCAAGCAGAAGACAAATTTGTTCTAGCAATCAGGGAATGTCAAAACAGGTGTGAGATTCAAGCTTACTTTATCCAGCTGTCTTCAAGATATTTTTTTCATGGCGGACAGTGTCATTGTTTGAGGCAGAATGTGTTAAAGAGGAAATAAAAAAGTTTGTCCAACAAAAAGTGACCTATCAAACAGAAGAGGGCTCTGCTGCTTATTATTTTGATTAATAAAGCTCATACAGTGCCTATGCCAGTGAAGTCATTTCCAGTGTTGCAAAGAAAATGCTTGAGTTACAGAACAAAAATCACAGGAGTTAACTTGAACATACAGGAGTACGTTGGAAATGAACCAGAGATGGGAGTTGGAGATCAACAGGAAGAAAGTCATCAACTCAGAAGTTGATGAATAAATATGGGGTTATAAAGTATTGTTCACTTTTGTGAAATATGGCGGAACAAGGAAACCTGAAAATATTGGACTTTTTTGACTTTGTTAAACTTGTGAGGGACTCCAAAGCATATGCACTTCTTCGTGTCATTAATGTTTGGAAGAGCAGTAAGGAGAGGGCAAGAGGAAGGAAAGAAGTAACCGCAAGTAAAATTTTGCTCAACAGTGTTTTTGTAAAACATGACCTATACTGCATGTTACATAGTAACACTTTTTTCAGTTATTTTTGTGTGCAGTAAGAATAATAAAATAAACAGGTGCCCCCCTTCTTGCTTTCTTTCTTGTTCAGTTGCAAAAAATTTAGGCACCACAGTTTAAAAAGAGACAAAAGCCTGGACAAAAGAGCATGATAAGTAAATTTGATATGCTTTCTCTTTCTTTTGCATGGGGGAAATAAGTGGATTAAGGCCCTTGACTTGATCTAACAAAATGTTTTAAGTGGAAAGTGGAAGAAAGTAAATAAAAGAACATTGAATGCAAATAAAAGTTTTACTTCAGTAAATGTTCACAGTGTAACATGAGAAGCTTGTAGTGGAAGACAAGTGTGTATCTCATTCTCTTGTTTCTATGGAGACAAACTGATAAGGGCAATAAAATGATGAGTGGATGGGGGATCGTAGGTTTACCCCGGGTATCACTTCTGTGTCACTGTTAGAGGCACAGTATACTAACCTCGAAAAAGGGCATAGCAAAATTAATTTAAAATGGGTGGCGAAAGCCAAACACACCCTGGCTAGGCTTATAAATGCCCTAGGGCAGATAGCCTAGTATGAACCTAAAAATAGAATATTTTTTTCTTCCAATGGCTAAAAAATGTTTTCTGAAAGGAATCAAGTTTTTTACATCTGGGACAGGATTAAAGAAGAGACAAAACAGATAGCACTTAGTGTAAGTAGCACAGGCTGTACTATGCATTTTAGCATGGATAACCTTAGTAAAGGTCACTTCAGTCCTGTAGTGTAGCTGTCAATCTAGGACTCTAGGACAATTTTCCTCTTAGTAGAGTTAAACTTCATTATTTGAAAATGTGCATAGTTTTGTGTACTTGTATTAATAGGCTCTGGGTATTTTTTTTTTGAGGGTTTTCATTAAAGCAGGAAGTCTTGTAAGATGTGACACAAGCTCAAATGGATATGACGAGAAACAACTGGTTAAAAGATCAGCCTGCCAAATGTATGCGTATAACACAAAAAGCTGAAACTAGACATTTTAAAAAAAATTATACATAACAGGTGAGAATAATGACTTCTTATAATGGTGACATTTTCCATATTATTTTGGCACGTGAATGGTCTCACAGGTATACCCAAAAGGGAGAGTAGTGAACTGTATTAAAAAATGCAGGATGCAAATAGCTGTGCTACAGGAAACATATCTGGAAAGAAATGAGCATGTGAATTTGATGGACAGGATTGCAGATTGGTAGTTCAGAGGAATATCCCAGACAAAGGAAAAGGGGAGATCTTATATTGCTAAGAGGAGTCCCAGCAGTAATAGAAGAGGAAAAAGGGTAATAATGGTATATATGTAGTACTAAGGGGCTTCTTGCAAGGGAGGGGATTACATTGCCATGTTTTTATATTCCACCTAAAACTACTGCAATGGAACTCAGAAAATTCTGGGAGAAATAGCTTTCAACATGGAATATTACTCATAGGTGAGGGCCTGAATTTGATTTGTAACAGTGAGGATGTATTTGGGGGGGATAGAACAGAAAATATAACAGAGAGGATATATTTTTGAAGAAATTTATGAAACTGTTTGGTATGGAAGATGCAAATTCAGTAGTAGGAGCTCTGAGAGAATTTACATGTTGTTCCCCAAGGTACGAAAACTGGAATAGGCTAGACAGAAGTTATATTTCACAGGTACGTGTGCATTTAATTGAAAGTTTTGATAAGCATCCAATAACTCTCAGATGACATGCCAATAATAACTAAAATAAAAATCATGATAATAGAAATAAGATGCTGGTGCTTTCCCACCTATCTGTTAAATAGAGAAGATTTTAAGGAATGGATAGTGGAAATTATTCGGGAGTTAAGGAAGATAGAAATTTCTTCAAAACTGTAGCTAGGGAGTGTGATAAAATGAAAATGGAGTCTAAAAGTAGGTTAGAAATAAAATAAAAATAGGTATGGCTAAGAAGTAACAAGAATTATTTAGAGGGACTGACAAATGTTAACGTATTTCAGAGTAGAGGGTATCTCACAGAACAAGAGGAGGCACAACTGCAAAATGCTAAGCAAAAAATGAGGGATTACCTTAATATGCATGAGTTTAGAATGACTGCTGTTAACCAATTGTTTTTGATAATAGCTAAAGAGCAGAAAAGCTTTTAGCACAACTGCTCAAGCAACAGAAGGTAGAAAGGGTTTTTGCTATGCTTAGGGAGCCTATAACAAGGGAAATAATCAGAGATCCTGCACAGACGTTCTGCAAACGTATTAGAAATATTTTGGACATTGTATGAAAATGTGATTAAAGCAAAGAAATGTGTGAATCAAGAAAAGGTACAAATAGAAATGTTTATGGAAAAATTAAATATGCCAAGGTTGGAGGTAGATGAGGCTCAGTTGCTAACAGTTAAGATCGGAGGTGGCTGTAACACCTAAAGATGGTAAAGACCCATCAGGTCCAGCTTCATGTCGGCCCATTTCAATTCTGAACCATGATTCTCAAGTGTTTGTCTATAATGTTTAAAAGAATGGCAAAAGTGATCCCAAAACTGATGGGTATGGATCAGTGTTTTTTGTGGAGGGGAGGCAACCATTTAACAACATTAATAGAACAATGATGATCCAGAGAAAAGCAGAATGTAAGAAAATACCACTGTTGGAGGAGAATCTTAATGCAGAGAAAATATTTGACAGAGTAAGCTGGGATTTTATGAGTAGGGCAATGGATGCATTTATGTTTCCTGATAAAATAGGGTTAATTAAGAGACTGTATGAAGTACCAGAAACAAGAATTAAAGCAGGGAAGCGTTCCTCTCTGATATGTTGTGTTTGAACAGAGGAACCATACGGGGATGTCTTCTTTCCCTTTTATTTGCTTTATATTTAGAGCCATTGGTAAATAAAATAAGGCACTCGGAAATGCAAGGATATAATTGGTGTGGTAATCAAGAAAACTGGCTTTATGTGCATATGCTATTTTGTACCTGATAAGTCTGAAGTACAAAAAAGCAGTGTAATCTTTCCTATATATATTTAATTAACATAGTGTCAAGTAAGGTGTCACTGCTCTCCCTTTAATGTATTGTAGTAATCGCAGGTTGTACTTTAAATAGATTTTTCTCCTTTACGAGTAGCAGTAATTTTCCTTCTAAAGGCCATGAAAGTACCTTTTGCATACATTAAGTATCTCAGAGAAAATGCAACATTTGCCTGTCGTCTTGCCTTGCCGTAATGCTGCTCCATTGTTTGTTTTTGTAACCTTTTATTAGCCTGGCCCTCCTCTTCCCTGCCCTACCTGCAGTTCCCACCCACCCGCATTTCATCTGCATTTTATGTGTCTAGATCTTTCCACCCTAACGTTCCACCCAGTTCACTTCAACTCATAGCCATCAACCTGTGTACTAGCACCTCACTAAACTTTCTGCAAACAAAATCCTTCCCCTTTGTGCCAACTCCACTCCTATCATTCCTCCTACACTTCAACGCACATTACTACAAAGTAATTTTAGCCACCACACAAGATCACTGTCACGTTATGCTTCCCAGTACCAAGGTGTTCGCACTTACCATGGTATAACTTTCTCCCTTACTAATAAAACCCTTGCATCCATTTTATTTACACTACCTTCTTTTTAACTACAGTGCAACAATGATATATGTGCAACTGCTGGCAAGGGTGATTTTAATTTCACTTGCACACATCACAAGCTTTTATACACACACCTACCTACATGGCAACTCGCACATGTACTTGAACAAATCTAATTTTCCTCCCATCATCTGAACTGTACCCAAAGACATGAAAAAAACAACTGCAGTAGACCCTACTCAGTACTAATTACACAACCTAATCCAAATATGACCACCCATTGCATAGTAGTACCATCAAACTAAACTCGGTGGTGACATCCATCCCAACCCTGGCCCCAACACTGTCCCACAACCAATACCAAATACTTCTTACCAGGCAAACCCATCTTACACCCCTCTGCTCAGTAGTAACCATACAAAGCATCTGCAGTAAAACTGTAGACTATTATGCATGCCTAGAATACTACAGCCCTAACAATAGTAGCTACCGAAACCTGGCTAAAACCAAAAGTAAGCAATAATGAACTACAGTTTTTGGCCACACCTGCAACCTTTTTTTCTGTGTACTGTTTATTTTGCCACTTCCTCTTTTCTCATTTCAGCTAAAATATACTTAAGAAACCACAAGGCTTAACTTCACGTACATGAATGATATCAATTACAAGCTCTTAGAGATTGATGAGACTCCACCTCTTCTATCTAATTTGATCAACCACCATCTCACTGCCCCCCTCTGTCACAATTTCATCACTCTGTCCTCAGCTATCCAAAGCTAATACTCCGTGTAACAGTCGAGTAGCCCCAACAGTTCTTTTTCTGTTAGTTTTGTGTCTCAGTCTTCAATGTAACAATAATTGCTCTACTACTAACATATACTATATTTCATTGTCAACCACCTTCCCCCCTAAAAGTTTCATTGTTTTAATCACTAGAAATTGCAGGTAATATTACAGTATATTTTGCAATATGTATATCTTGTTACACACAAGCTTTTGTCTATTTCTAATGAATGAAAGCAGTTCCCTGTGCTTTCTCCTACTAACTTGGTGAACTTGGGCAATGTTCATCGTGTTACCCTGCTGCAGTCATCACACTTGGTTATCCTGTCGTCAGGCGGTCCCGCAGTCGGCCGGAATTCCAAAGTCTTGGTCCGGCGTCGGCTGCTGTCACTTCTTCCCTGACGTCAGTGCGCCAGGGGTATATATAATGCATCCGACGCCGTTTTCTCCAGTCTTCCTTGCCGCGCGGTGCCCGAAGCAGAAGCAATTTGCAAGTGCCGGTCGGCTGACTCCTGACATTTTCAAAGTCGAATTTCAGATCCGAAGTCTTCAATAAAGCTAAGTACCCCATTGGGGAAACTTTTCTTGCCTCAGACCGATGTCAGAAAAAGTTAACAATTGTATTTCTTGTGGGAAGCAAATACCGCATAAGGATTTTCATTCTTACTGCATACCTTGCCTAGGCCCAGACCACGACGTCACTGGTTGTCATTTTTGTGCTAGGTTTAATAAGCGTACTATAAAAAGACGCTTTGATTTCGCACGACACTACTTCGGTAAAAAATTTAACTACACTATGCCGTCGGAGCAACTGACTACCGGCGTGCACAAAAAACGCAAGGATAAGGACAGGCAGCCTAGACCCAAGCCAGACTCCGAGGCCTTGGCTGGTCCGGTCTCCGGTTCACCGGTCTTCAGTGAGGCTCTGATGCAGCCCCTGACTACCGCAGATATGGAACCCGAGACCGCTTCGGAGCTTTTGGCGGAGAGTACTAGGCCGACGCAGCCATTTTGTCTAGCCCCTACCGACGACACTGCTAAAAAGATGTCGGTGCTACAGAAACACCTTCCGTTTCTGAAGGCGTCTTCAGACCGACGACGCTCACCTTTAAAACGTATCCTAAGACCAAGACTCTTATTAAACCTAAAAAGACTGCACTTCAGTCTCCAGTTCAAGGCCCCATGCCTAAGAAACAGATGCTCAAAATGGCTGAAGACTTGATCTCTTTAATCAGGGGTTCCCAACCCCCACCCGACAAAAGGCCTAGACAAGAGGAAGATTATGCCTCCTCTGAACAAATGTCTATTTCCTCAGGCTCTTCTGAGGAACAAGATTACTCCTTCTCCCCTTATGAAGATTCTGATGCTGAGGATTCTATTCCCTCAGCTTCTCCTCCTGAAGACTACTCCTTTGGGGAAACTTTACACATTATGAGGGAACATTTTCACTGGGAAGGTCAGGACTACTCTGACTCAAAGAAAAGGCTCAGAGAGTTACTTTTACTCCCCCAGCACAGACCAATTGCCATCCCCCCGTTTTAGACATTGTGGATGATGTTTACTTAGAATCCAGTTTGAACCCAGATTCTGTGCCTCCTGCTCCAGCCAAACCTGACGGATACTATAGAGTGCCTGATTCCCACAAATTTCTTTATAAAAGCCCTGTTGCTGATCCAGAGACTATCTCCCAGGGCCCTAAAGGGGCTAAGGCTTCTATGGCAAAAAATCCTGTACCCTCTGAAAGGGACTCCAGAGCACTAGATAGGTGGGGGAAAAAGGTTTACACTTCAGCCACTCTAGCTATGAGGGCACTAAATTGCCAATTTCACATGCTAAAATATCAGCAATTTCTAATGTCTCAGTTAAGACAAAAAATGAGCACACTCTCTCAACAGTCTGAATTGAAAGAAATGCAGGATCTGTTGCATGCAGCTGAACAGGTGGGCAAACATACTTTACAGTGTGGGTTTGATTCTTTGGAGGCTTCCTGCAGAGCAGCTGTCACTGGGTCTGTTATATGTAGGCATGCTTGGTTAAAGGAACAAACTCTGCCTGATCATGTTAAAGCAAAGCTTCTAGATGCTCCCTTACAGCAGGATGTTCTTTTTGGAGTTAAAGCAGAAGTTGTCTTAAAGAAAATGGAGGATAAGGCAAAATCTATGCAGACAGTCAAAGATTTCCTACAGGTACAGCCCCCTCGCTTCAGCAGAAATTTGCCAACAAAAAATTGGTCCTTTCCAGCTGACAGACCACAGAGGGGTAAATACAGACATCCAAGAGGCAGAGGACAACCACAAGCTCAGTACAAACCTCGACAATGGGGCACTGCAACACAGAAGGGATGAGAAGACAGGTCCCAAACTACCAGAAGGCAAACTCAATGACTTGCACCTCATCTGGCCAAGCAACACTCTCTTGGCAGCCCCCTTGGGAGGAAAACTCACACTTTTTTCAGACAACTGGCACATTGTCACAAAGGACAAATGGGTCCTAGACATAATTTCAAGAGGATACAGATTCCATTTTCACACCTTGCCAATGAAAAGAGGAATGCCAAACCTGCCACAAAATTAATGGGCAGAGGCACAAAAACAAATTACAGCTCTCATGGACATGAAAGCCATTCAACTGGTACCTACTCGAGAGCAAGGCCAAGGATTTTACTCAAGACTCTTTCTAGTTCCCAGAAAGGACAATGCCTGGAGACCAATTCTGGACCTTTCAATTCTAAACACCTTCTTACAAGTACCCAAATTCAAGATGCTAACACTACAGCAGCTTCTTCCCATGTTGGGCAAGAAAGCATGGCTAGTAACGTTGGACCTCAAGGAGGCATACCTGCATGTCCCTATCAGACAAAGTTGCAGAAGATACCTCCGTTTCATTGCAGGTTCAACCCATTACCAATTCTCTGCACTGCCCTTTGGCTTATCTATTGCGCCCAGGGTCTTCATAAAATGCCTGGCACCAGTAATTGCATACTGCAGACAAAGAGGAATTCAAATATACCCATACCTGGACGACTGCCTCATCCAAGCAGAAAGCAAGAACATCTTCTTACAACATCTGGCTTTTGTAAAACATCTTCTAAGTTGCCTGGGGTACACAGTAAACGAAAAGAAATCAAAACTAGTACCCTCACAAAATATGATTTCCTGGGTGCCAGCTTGAATACAACGGCCCAGAAGGCTTATCTGAAGCCAGACAAACAACTACAACTGACTCAATATTTCAAAACAATGGCAACAAAGACCCAACTACCTGCAAGAAAAATTCTGCAGGCCTTGGACTTCATGGCAACTTGCATACTACTAATACCATTTGCAAAGCTACATATGAGGAAATTACAGTGGAACCTAAAAAGCGTATGGTCTCAATGCAGCCACAGCTTGGACACAATGATATCTCTCATTCCCTGCCTACAACAGGAGTTTCTATGGTGGTCACAGCCATGTCACCTCAACAAGGGTCAGCCTTTCACCTTGCCCCCAGCTGGGCAAACTATGACAACAGATGCATTGGACTACGCCTGGGGGGCACACATGGCAGGACTGTGCGTTCAAGGCGTATGGACTGCAGATCAAAGGAATCTGCACATCAGTCAAAAAGAGATGCTAGCTGTACAGAATGCTCTGACAGCCTTCAAGAATCTATTACATCCAGGACAACTTACAATAAGGACGGACAACACCACAGTAATGTGGTACATAAACAGGGGGTACACACTCCTACCCTCTATGCAGGCAAGCAATGACCTTGTGGAACACAGCTCTGGCTTACCAAGTTCAGTTACAGGCTCAGTTCCTGCCAGGAAAAAAGAACACATTGGCAGACGACCTCAGCAGAAACATCATGGATCCCCACGAGTGGAAACTGGATCCACAAGTATTTGCAATGATAACTCAAAAATGGGGCCTTCCAGACATAGACCTGTTTGCCAGTCCTCAAAACTATCAACTAACAAAATTTCGTACAAGGACGCTGCACCATCAAGCTTGGAAAGTGGACGCACTCTCATTCAGTTGGAAAAACCTGACAGTATATGCCTTCCCTCCATTGCCTCTCCTCACAAAGGTGCTTTTGAAAGTCAGAAAGAGACCACGACTGATACTCATAGCCCCAGACTGGCCACGCCAGCACTGGTACCCACTGTTGAGGAATATGGCCCAGGGCCCACCTTGGATTTTACCACAAATTGCCCATTTGCTCACACAGCAAAACAATCAGATTCTTCACAGCCAGCTCAAAACTTTAAATCTGGCTGCATGGCAGATCACCTAAGCATCCAGCCAGCTCCTCTTTCCCAAGCAGTTATGGATGTTATTCTGGAAGCTAGGAGGCCCAGCACCAGGAAGGCCTATTCGGACAAATGGAAAAGGTTTTGTGCCTGGAACCAAGCTAAAGACCAAAACACACTTCAGCCTCACATGCCTCAGATTCTACAGTATTTAACTGAGATGTTGCACAAAGGACTTTCTTTTTCTTCCATTAAAATCCATGCATCAGCTATTTCAGCCCACTACAACACGGATCCACCCTTATTTTCGCATCCACTTCTAAGACAGTTCCTCAGAGGGGCAAAAAACATTAGGCCCCCCAGGAGAGCACCTACACCAACATGGGACCTCAATTTTGTTCTGGAAAAACTTACGCTACCTCCCTTTGAACCAGCTTTCTCTGCAGTTCTACAGTTTCTATCATGGAAGACTGCCCTGCTGCTAGCAATAACTTCAGCTAGAAGATTCTCAGAGCTGCAGGCACTAATGGCAGTGGAACCTTTCCTCATTTTCCATCAAGACAGAGTTTCTCTACAAACTAATCCTTCCTTCATGCCTAAGGTGGTTTCCAGTGTGGCTTTAAATCAAATCATCCACTTACCCACCTTCTTCCCAAATCCACAGAACAAAGGAGAAAGACTCCTGCATTCCTTGGACATTCACAGGCAACTTCGTTACTACTTGGATAAAAATAAGGTTTTCAGAAAATCTGACCAGCTCTTTGTATCCTATGCTACAGCTTCACAAGGGAAGGCTATATCAAAACAAACCATTTCCAAATGGGTAGGACATTGCATTCGTTTTTGCTATACCCATCATGGAAAACCAGTTTCTGCTACCATTAGGCCCCACTCTACCAGGGCAACAGCTACATCGACAGCCTTCCTCAGGGGGGTTCCAACCAAGGAGATTTTGGAAGCTGCAACTTGGAGTTCAGTACACACCTTTACCAAACACTATCACTTACCACTTTACTCTAAGACTAGAGCTGGCTTCGCCACTGCAGTTCTGCAGGGATTTCTAGCCTCCTCTAACCCTCTATAACTCCTCCACCCATCCTTAGCTTTGGGATTCTACCCAAGTGTGATTACTGCAGCAGGTTAACACGATGAACATAGTACAGTTTTGTACCTACCATAAATGTAGATGTTCGAGTGTACACCCTGCTGCAGTCCAGGTTACCCTCCCTCCATCCCCTCTGATTTAACTGACTAAATCTCTACAATACCTTCCTGATGTATTTGCTTATAGCTGGAGGGATTTTGTGTTTGTGCAAATATTACTTAACTTGGTACTAATTACTGACCACCTTTTTGGGGGCACCTGACATCTGGGGCAAGAAAAACTGAAGAAAATGGCGTTGGATGCATTATATATACCCCTGGCGCACTGACGTCAGGGAAGAAGCGACAGCAACCGACGCCGGACCAAGACTTTGGAATTCCGGACGACTGCGGGGACCGCCTGACGACAGGATAACCCAAGTGTGATGACTGCAGCAGGGTGTACACTTGAACATCTACATTTATGGTAGGTACAAAACTGTACTTTCTGAGGCAGTGTACCAATTGCCTCATGTACACAGATAACCCTCTTCTCTTACCTTCCAGCAGTCAGACGTCTGAGAGATGCACTCATATCACCAAATTGAAAGCTATGCACTCTCCAGCCAAGACCGGACTAGCTGGTCAAGAGGAGGTCAGCACCTGCACCACACCACATGGAACACACAGCCCTCCAGAACACCCACCATCACAGCTCTCACATAAAAACACAAACCACACACCCACCTTTGCGGATGCACTCAATAGAAATTTACCCAAACAGCTGAGACCTCCAAGACAGAAACGCACTGGACCATCACATCACAAGACAAACCACTGGACACACAGCTCACCTCCACAGTGTAGCCCTCAACCTAAGCCCCTAAGGCTAAGCAGCTTGCCCAGTACACTAATCATAGGTGACTCAGTAGTGTGGCACACAGATGTCCCACTCACTAGGTTGAATAAGGAGAAGGTAACAGTCGGCTATCAGGTGCCAGAGTCCGATACATAACACACGCACTCGGGTCACTCCACAAGTACATGTATGAGACTCATTGTCCATGTGGGTGTGAATGACCTGAGATGCACCTCCCTAGACTACATGAAAAGAGACATGGTGGAACTCTCTGATTATGTGCCCCAGGCAGGTATGACACTAGCCCTGAGCAGTATCCTACAGTTAACCAGAATGATACCACTGTGCAAACAAAAAAAATGATTGACTTCAACAATTGGCTAGGTTTCTGGTGTCATTCTAGGGGGATCCAGTATCTCTGCTTGGGATATGATATGATTGACAGACCTCGATGCTTTGCCAGAGATGGCCTGCATCTGTCACCCCTGGGTTTCTGGGTACTGGCTAAGGCTCTTGACACCCTTATAGTGCCTTTTTTAGGTGGTGTTCCAGACCAAATTACCACCGTAACAGCTATAAATAAATGCAATCTGAGGATCATGCTGCTCAACGCTTGAAGTCTAAATCTCAAGATGCACTCGCTCGAAGCACTCCTCAAAATGGAAAATATCGACATTTGTGCTGTAACGGAGACCTGATTTAAAGCAGCAGAAAGAAAGCACTCCTGCTCTACCAGGCTATAACTCATTCCACACCTTTTGGCCCTGAAACATGGACTGAAGCTCCAAAGGTGGTGGTGTCTCCATATTCATAAAGGATATGTACACCTCCAGACTGGTAGCCCAGCATAACGCATCTTGAGATACTCCAGGTAGAACTAACATTAGGTAAAATGGCGATTCAGGTCGTAGCCTGTTCCCAACCATGTCCTTAGACTCTCACTCCATGTACCTAAACACCCTGGAATCTGTCAAGGTCCAGCTCAACACTCTCATACTAGGAGACTTCAACTAATCCTCCATCAGCTGGGAAAAACTAGTTACGCACCAATATACTGGCTCAACCCTTCCTGGAATTCATCAATTCCAATGCCCTGGACCAGCTCATTCTTACCCCCGAGGAAGCAACATCCTTGACCTGGTTATTACTAACATGGACAACTATTGCTCTACACCAGTACTCAATGCCTCCCTGGTTAGATCCTACCACAAACTGATCACCATGGAAATCCACATCTCACCCCCCCACACACACACACAAAGGTGTCCACCATGAAAAGCTTCTCCAAAACTGACTTTGGACTCCTAAAAACAGAGGTGGCTAACTTCACGGCACCCATGCCAGTGGAAAATAGATGCATGACTGCTGAATCATACACCAATGTACTGTACGAACATGTACATAAATGCATGGAACAAGCCATACCTAACAGAATCAAGATGCTCTCCTCCAAAAAAAGGAAGCCAGTCTGGTGGTCCCGTGCCATTAATAAACTCTAGAACAGAAGGAAAAAAAACTGTTGCAGGAAAAGGTGAAGTCCCAAGACTGCAAAAATTCCCTTATTAGCCTCAACAAAAAGTTGAGATCCCTCATCAAAACCTCCAAAGCCAGCTATGAAGGCAGAATTGCAGCAGACACTAAAAACAACCACAAAGCCTTCTTCAGTTATATCAAGAATCTCCATGGCAATGCCCAGATTTGCTCTGAGTTACTGCACAATGGTACCTCTTGTACTGAGCCAACAGATATTGCCAACATACTGGCCAACAGATTCAGTGCCAACTTTACCCCTCCACCCCCAAAGGACCAGTCTCAGTACCGGAAGAATGCCAGGCACCCTGCATTACTGTAGCACAGGTTAAAGCTCCATTGTCTAAGGCCAAGAGTACAGCTTCCATGTGACCCGACAATATCTCTGGCTGTGTGTTCTACAAGATTTACAAAGTGAACTGGCACCACATCTGTGTGCTCTGTTTACTCACAGCCTCATCTCAGGCTTTGTCCCTACCGAGTGGCGCACTGCTACAGTCATCCCTCTCCCTAAACGGGGAGTGACTACAGACCCTGGGAATTATCACCTCATTAGCTTGACGAGTCTGATATGTAAGACTATGGAGCTCATCATCATGGACCTAATTAACAAGGATATAGGGAATCGCCAAACTCTAGATCCCACACAGTTTGGTTTTGTGAAAGGTAGTTCATGACTTCTCAACCTGGTTGGCTTCTTTGAGTCCATCACCAGAGCGGTGGATGCTGGTAAGGCAGTTCATACAACCTACCTCAATCTGGCCAAGGCCTTTGATACCATTCCTCACTCAGGAATTATTGATAAACCCACCAAACTAGGCATCAATCCCTATATCATTAGGAGGGTTGCAAATTGGCTCACAGATACAGCACAGAGTGTGAAAGTAGCAGACACCAAGTCAGACTGCCGACTAGTCACGAGTGGAGTCCCACGGGGATCAGTCCTGGGTCCTCTCCTGTTTGGCATCTACTTCTCAGAAGTCCAGGCAAACATGGAGAGACTCTGGCTGACCAAATTCGCAGACAACTGCAAGCTTGGAGCCATTATTAACTGCCCAAGTGATGCAGACATCCTACAGAAAGGCCTCACTGAGACCGGTGACTGGTGTCAAAACCATGGCCTTAAGCGTAATGCCAAAAAGTGCACCATCATCCCCTTTGGGAAAAACTCAGTACCCACTAATTAACACATCGATGGGAGCCCACTGAAGGCATTATAAGAGATCTGGGGACACAGGTTGACAGCAACCTCTTCTTCGACCCCCACATTGCCACTGTGGTCAGAAAGTCCTTTTATGTGGCACATCTCATTACCAAGGCTGTTGCATCCAGGAAAAAAAAGAGGTCATCATTTCTCTCTACTCTTCCTTCGTTAGACCAGTCATAGAGTATAATGCCCCATTTGGCATGTGCCTCACATGTCACCTGCGCAGCAACTATAGAGACCACAAAAGTACCTCACGAAGTGGATCCTAGGCCTTAAACACATGTCCTACATGGACAGACTCAAAAAAACTCCAGCTGTTCTCGGTCTCATATCATT
Source organism: Protopterus annectens (assembly GCF_019279795.1). Lineage (NCBI taxonomy): Eukaryota > Metazoa > Chordata > Ceratodontiformes > Protopteridae > Protopterus > Protopterus annectens. Next base: position 52,826,079 of record NC_056732.1, read on the forward strand.
TACAAAGCTGTGATTTCTGCTTGACTTACAAAACCATGTCTGACCCAGCTCTGTTAGAAATGCTACATCTAAAGAAATCTCAAACCCTCCGCACCACACGCTCCAGAGACCTCAACCTCAATACCACAATCAATAGAACATGCTGGAGGGGCAGGTTCATAATAAAATATGTAATACTCAGAAAAGGACATTTTATTGTTATGGAACATTTTGAAACAGTTTCAAGTCTTTTTAGGATATAAAATTAATGAAGGTAAAACAAAAGTTGTAAGTATAAACTGTGTACTCTCTCACAAATTGGTTCAGCAATACTCATAGTTATGGGGACACAATAAGATATGACATATTTAGGAGTTTGGACTAAAATGGCTGCTGTTATGGCAGCTAAGAATACATGAGAAGATACTAAGTAAAAGACAGTATAAAAACTGAAAAACAGGAAGCCCCCTTTTTATTGATATGGATAGTAAGATACAAGCAGTGTAAATGTTTTTAGCCCCTTTAGTTGTATGTATGTGTCAAGTATATTTTTTCAACCAGAGGAGAAGTTGTGAACTAATTAAGAGCTGGAGGAATCTATCTGGTGGGAAGAGGGGAAGAGTTAAGCTGGATACGTTGATCCTTTCCGTGGTACAAGGTGGTTTAGGATTACCTTATTTGAATTATTTGAGCTACACAGTTAAGGCCCATATACATAATTCAAAATGGAAAGGAATGATGATGTAGTGGAGGAAGGGGTTCAAAAAACAGAGAGAGAGAATTTTGAATGCAGGTCTTTGAGGAGAGTATCAGCCATACAGAATTTTATATTTATGAAGTAGCAGAAAGTATTCTAAGAACTAAGTCAATGCAACAATGGAGAAAGGAGATTTTGCCAATAGGGATAACTGCAAGTGGGGGTACAGAAAGTGGGCTAGAGTGGGCTGGAATATACTGGAGAAAACTAGCAAAGAAACCAAGTATTGAGAGCAAATAACTAGAAAGAGAAAGTAATAGTGGAATGAGGCTTTAGAAGACTTTTGGACTGCAACCTCTAGATCATCTTCTCTACCAGTGAGATACATATCAGAGTATATGCAAAGAGAAAGGAATAGGGAAATCTTAAGTGAAAGACTTGCTTTGGTGGAGTTTTCACGTAACACAAGCAAAAGGTTGTAATTTAAATGGAGGGGAGGGGGGTGAGCACCCTGTTAACACCTGCTGGTCTGCCAGCTGTCTCACAGATAGGATGTAGATAATCCAAATGGAAGTTACCTCCATAAAGAGACCAGTCACCAATAGTCCCCCAGGGTTCTGTGCTAGGACCTCTCCTATTTATCTACTTTTCCTAACGTAAAAGCTAATAGCAAAGGGGTCTGGGTGACTGTTGCAGATGGACTGCAAGCCATGAGCAGTCATTGAATCCCTATGCGACTTGGCCATCCTCCAGGAAGGTTTGTCCCAAACAAATAACTGGTGCCAAAATCATGGACTGAAACTAAATGCCGAAAAGTACATCATTGTGTCTTTTGGGAAGTCATCTACCCCAGAGAACTACCACTTTGACAACACCCCTAAGAACTGACCCAGCTGTTCAAGATTTGGGAACTTATGTGGATAGTGACCTATCTTTTGGCCCATGTGTCCATTGTTGTAGGAAAGGCCTTCTATATTGCACAGCTTATAAACAAAGGAATTGTGTCTAAATGCTAGGGATGCCATTGTCACCTTTTACCATTCCCTTTTTAGGCTAGTCACTGAATATAATGTCCCCTTTGGCATGTATCTTTCCAGAATGCAAGGCCTAAACAACATGCCCTACATGGACCAACATAAAGCCCTATCACTATACTTTGTGTCCTACAGACTGTTAAGAGGTGACCTGTGTCTTGCATACAAGGCATTCTCTGACCTAGTACTGATGGATTTACTGTACATTCACAAGTGAGATGGTATCAGAAATACTCTGTCTAGGAATCTAAACTTCGTCAACATCGAGCAGTGTAGTGAGACAGGTATATCGCTCAGAGGATACTGCTGCTCTGGATCAGACTTCCCATCCACATAAAACAAAGCTCCTCCCTTTCCATAGTCTAGCACAGATTAAATCTATGGATGGGAAACAGAAATTTTACTCCAGGACTGCCCCCTGTAGTACTAATGGATAGACGCAACTTCTAAATGCTTTATTGTGTTCATGGGTCCCTCCAAATGTATCTATGGTATGATCCCTCTTATTGTCATTAGGAGTCCTATATAATTGTCAACCATGGGATGGGTAAGGCCAGTCCGTAACCAAATTGGATAGGGTATTTTGAGCACAAACAGGGAAACTGGCTAGGCTAATAAAATGGTCCACAAGGGCAGCCATCCTAGTTGTTAGCTGTGAAAGTAAAATGAAGTTGAGGAGTTCCAGAAATAAGGACAGAGTGGGATTTTGGATGCATACCATTAAGGAGAGTAACAGGCAAATATTATATTCATAAAGTTGCAGAAAGAATTCTAAGAAATTAGCCAGCACTTTAATGGAGAACAGAGATTTTGCCAATAGTGATTGGTCTTTCAGAAATATTGGATGAGCAGATGGAGCTGGGACAGAGGGTCTGAACTACTTAAACATAGTAAGACCTTGCATTTAATCATTTTAGCTGCCAAAAAATCAGTTACTAGAAAGTAGACATGTAAACCAACTGTATTTGAAGTACTGAATATTGTATAAGAAGTAAAAGAAATGGAGGTGGGATCTTTAGACAGGAGAAGGGGCTAACTGCATAAAAATGAAATTTGTGGGAACAGTGCATGCAGAGTAATGTTCAGGAGGAAAAGTCAGGTTTAAGACAAGGTAGGAATTTAGCAATTTATACAGTATTTGAATGACACAACAAAACAACATATGTAATGTGCAATTCCTGTTAATATATTTGTGCCTGTGTTTTAAGTGATAATTTAATAAAGGTTTTAAAACATTAGATTGCCCTCCAAACAGGTACCCACTTCTGATGATCACCAGTCATGCGATTGCCAAGAAAGCAGTAGATTTACGATAAAAACAGTCCAGGTGTTCCAAGCTTGTCTGCTTGGAACACCTGGACTGTTTTTATCATAATTTGATTGTGCTGTTCTGGTTTTTGGTTAAAGCAGATAATGTATTGGTGACAGTAACGTGTTTCAACTTTCTGATGCTATAATGCAAGCTACCTCACAACTGGCTCATGCTGTGTGTTTTATTGCATGTCTGATTGTATGACTTCCTGCCAGTAAAATAAAGAAAGATGCCTGTGAAAGAAAATGGTTTTTGACAGTAATTTCCTTTCATAGTTTTCTAGTAAGATGACTAGATCTGGCTCATTAACCATTGAGATTGGTTTCTCTTAACAGCTTATCTAAAGTTCTTACCTTCTGTTGAGACAGGGCATGGATGTGAAAAAGGGTGTATCTGAGACATCAGGCTAATGAATATCATGAATTCTCACTTCTGATTTAATTTTCTCCCATTTTAATGGGAAGCTGTGGAGTAATTATTTTGCTTGTAAATGGGACTATATTACATCGTTGAAGGGGCTGTTCATCAGCACATAATAATGGAAATACCAAAACCTGGAGCGGACACACAAGTAAATTTTTTTCTCTACGAGGTAGGGGGCAAAGCCCCTCACCCACCCCTAACTAAATATACCAACTCGGAGATCGCACTACAGGGGAGGAAAGGGCAAATCCCTGATGATGACCAAGTGATTTTTTTTCCTCTCTGAAAAAAATCGCTTATGTGGCCGTTCAGGGTTTTGGTATTTCGATTATTGTGGTCGAAGAAATGGCGTTCGATGAACAGCCCCTTCGGCTATTTAATATCATATCTTCCTCAACCCTAAACCAATTAATTCTTCTCAGCTTGTCCTACCTAAACTATTTTATTATACCTCTCAACACTTGTCACTCTCCCCCTTTCACACAACTAATTCATTCTGCAAACAACCCACACTCTCCCCAGTCTTCATTTCTCCCCATCTGTTCCTCTACAACAATACTACACTATTCCCCTATAAACTCAGACCCATCTCCAGCAAAACTTCACCCTTCCTTATCAATACTACTCCAGTAAAACTAACTTACAAACATGAAACTAAACTATCCAGACACCTTTTTTCACATATTCGTCATTTCATCACTATCCTTCTTCTCTGGCGATATCCACCCAAACAACCAGTAAATCCCTCCACTTTACAGCTTGAAATGCTCAAAGCATATGCAATAATATCCCTAACCTCCATGCCTGGCTTATCCACAATCAACCAGATATTCTATCCGTCTCTGAAACCTGGTTGAAACCTCACATAAGACTCTGAACTAATACCACCCAACTACTGCATACTTACAAAAGATAAAACGGACAAAAATGGTGGGGGAAGTTGCTCTCCTCATCCTCTCTCTCTGTTACTCCCTTCACCAAACCTATTCCACAATTTGATAATGCAGAACTAATTCCAACCCTACTTCAGATAAACAAATATAAATTCAGCTGTATGGTTACCCTTTATATCCCTCCTGGAGACAGTGTCACAGTACTCGAAGACATTCTGTCTTGGTTTGCTACCAGTGTAACTAACGAGGCCATCATCCTGGGTGATGTAAACATCAACTGGGACACTATTCAATCTCCCACAAACCCTTTAAATGTAAACCTCTACAACTTCTCTCAGCTCATCAATGCCACAACTAGACCTTCCAAGGACTTGTCTATTGGAAGTACCCTTGACTGGATTCTATTATCTCATCCTCACTAGATCTCTGACAGTGGTACTCTTCCTTGACCCACTCTGTGACCATTTTCCTACCTTTGGCCACTGTCTGTACTACCCCTTACAACTAACCAATACCTATATCTGTACCCGGTCCATAACAAACTTTAACCCCAGTATATTTACAAACTTGCTTAAACTGGAACCCACTAAAAACCTTTATCCCTAGATAATACTATTACCTATTTCAATACAACTTTCCTACACTTGCTAGACTCCCTGGCCCCCCTGAAAACAAAATGAATTAAAAGTAAATCCATCCCATGGTTAACTAAAGACACCTTAAGCATTATGAGACTCCGAGACAAAGCTTGGAAATGCTACCTGAAAAACAAAACTACCACCACCCTTAATGAATACAAACTATTGCGTAACAAAGTAAAAAAAAAATACTTCAGACCGGAAATCTACACTACAAATTAATCACAATACAAACCCAAAAAAATTCTGGGATGAAATCTCCTCTCTCCTTAACCCTGGTAAAAAAGAAAACCCCTGCCGTGACCCAAATGATCCCAAAATTGACCTAGCTACACAGTTCAACTCTTTCTTCATTAATTCCATAGCCAAACTATAACAACCTCCTTCACTAACCATCCGACCTCCACATCCCTATAGTCACCTGCCTCTTCCACTTCTAGTACCTCTTCTTTCTCAGGTACCTCCACCTCACAACCCCCTCCCTTCTCCATACACACCATCCCCATCTCTACTGTTAAACTCCTACAAAAGCTGAAACCGGGTTCCAATGCCCCAGACCAAATTCCCCTCTTATTTAAAGATAGCTGCTGAAGCCATAGCCCTTCCCATCTGTATCCTAATAAACTGGTCAGCCCTGGAAAAAGGCCTGTATTATTCCACACCACAAGGGTGGGAGCAACAATAACATCCCAAAGTTTTGACCAATTGCCATCCTATCCCCCATTTCCAAACTGCTAGAAAATGCATCCACCTGCAAACGTTACCCTACATCACACACAACCAATTCCTACCCCCACACAACATGGATTCAGGCCTGGCCACAGCACCACCACCACCACCGCACCCCACCTCACACATAACCAACTCCTAACTCCCACACAACATGGATTCAGGCCTGGGCAAAGCACCACCACCGCACCCTACCTCACACATAACCAACTCCTAACCCCCACACAACATGGATTCAGCCCTGGCCACAGTACCACCACTGCACCCTACCTCACACATAACCAACTCCTAACTCCAACACAACATGGATTCAGGCCTGGCCACAGCACCACCACCGCACCCTACCTCACACATAACCAACTCCTAACCCCCACACAACATGGATTCAGGCTTGGCCACGGCACAACCACCACACCCTACCTCACACATAACCAACTCCTAAACCCCAAACAACATGGATTCAGGTCTGGCCACGGCACGACCACCACATCCTACCTCACACACAACCAACTCCTAACCCCCACACAACATGGATTCAGGTCTGGCCACGGCACGACCACCACACCCTACCTCACACACAACCAACTCCTAACCCTCACACAACATGGATTCAGGCCTGACTGTAGCACCAAGACCCTATCTCATAAATAACCAACTCCTAACCCCCACACAGCATGGATTCAGGCCTTGCCACAGCACCACCACCACACCCTACCTCACACATAACCAGCTCCTAACTCCCACACAACATGGATTTAGGCCTGGCCACAGCACCACCACCGCACCCTACCTCACACATAACCAACTCCTAACCCCCACACAACATGGATTCAGGCCTGGCCACAGCACCAGCACAGCACCCTACCTCACACATAATCAAATCCTAACCCCCACACAACATGGATTCAGGCCTGACCATAGCACCACCACCGCTCTCCTTTCCTTCCTAGAAACTGTTAAAGCTCGCGACTCTGGCCATATTGTGTCCACCCTCTTATTAGACCTATCTAAAGCCTTCAACACCATCTCTCACAGCCTTCTCCTCACCAAACTCTCTAAACTAAACCTATCCCCCTCCACTATCAGCTGGTTTAATAGTTATCTATCAAGTAGGTAGCAAGCAGTCAGATGGAAAAAAGCTACCTCCCCATTCCTCAATACTCCCACAGGAGTACACCAGGGTTCCATTCTAGGACCCCTACTATTTAACATTTTCATAAACGTCTTCTATCAGACCATCCCTAACACTCATCTCATCCAGTATGCCGATGACTCCACTATAATCTGTTCTGCCACCTCCATCCCCATTTTAACTAAACTAACCCAACATGCCTTCTCCTAAACCAAACAGTGGATGCAAGATGACCACTTAGCACTCAATGCCACAAAAGCTAAACCTGTGCTAGTTACCCCTTCAAAAACTACCATCCTAGACAAAAACACTTTCACCAGCAATAATAACACACCCCTAGAAATAGTATCTAATGCAAAACTGCTAGGAGTCCTAATTGATGACCAGCTCAAGTTTGATATCCACCTTCAAGCAAACATTAATAAAACCCATAAGAAACTTGGCATGCTTTATCGCCACAACCGGTATATCGCTCCCTCCACCAAACTAATACTTTCTACAACATACTTTATCCCATCTCTCCTATATTGGAGCCCCACTCCTCGCTAACTTACAATCTTTCCTCAAAGCAAAACTCTCCTCCTGTTACAATAAAATTTAAAAATTTGCATTAGTCCACAGATCATCTGCACACCACTGCACTGCCCTTCACAAACCTAATTGGCTAGAACTAGTCAACTACCTCACCTATATTCAACTTACCCAAGCACACAAACATACCTTTAGCCCCTCCTTCTGCCCCTGCCTTGCCACCACCTTTAAAATGCATCTCTACCCAATAGATCCCCAAGATCTAACTCCCAAAATCTGATTTAACTACACAAACCTTCTCGTCCACCAGGCAAACATCTTTTGTCTTTCTCCCTAGCTCGCCTGTGGAAATCTCTCCCTCCACTAATCCATACTACTAGCAGCCTCTCTTCCTTCAAAACCTTACTCCACTGCCACCTAACATCCCAATGGGAATGTTCCTGTTCCCATCCTTCATAAAGTCCCCCAACTTAAGCTACTCCCTAGGATTCAGTACACCTGCAAACTTCCTCCTATGATTTCTTAACTCTAAGCATCTGTTGGAATCAACAGATTTTGTATATAAATATGATTGTATAACACTTTTATGTTCTTTTTTAAAGAATGCCTGCTTTTGCATTTCACTGCCATTTATTACCTGTATTACTGTACTATCTATTGTTATAACTTGCTTTGTAATAAACTTGTATTTGTTTATTTTACTGGAGCTTTTCTCCCCAGGACTCCGTTGAAAACGGGCTCCAAGTGGACAATGGACCATCCTGGCAAACAAACTGCAAATAAATAAATAAAATATAGACCCCTTGTAAAGTTACTATACTGGGAAAATATCCATCCTGCTGTTATCCTGGACATAAACTTTTTTTCCCCATTGGTTTTTTACTGGTTTTAAAATAACTGTTTTACCGTACACCTTATTTCTGGACTGCGTTTCTCCGCTTTTTATCTACTGCCAAAATAACTAGGGACCTTACGTTAATGCATTAAATCAGTTAACTAAGCTGTTGTGCCTTTTTGCTCAGTGGTACACTGTCCAGTTAAGTGACTTGCTTGGAGTTGCACAGTAGGCAGTGACTAAGGGAATCATATCCAGAACTACAGTAGAAATGTATTAGCTGCTCATGGCCTTCGTCGTCTGAGATGAACTGCCAGACTTAAGCTCTTCTCAGAACTTCTGCTGTTTTATTTCACTTGCACTACCAGTTCACATTCCATTCTGCCTGAAAAGAGTCTGATAAAGCAAAGTAGACAGTGACTGATTTGTTTAGGTAGAGAGAGGCTGGCTTTGGCTAGGCAAACTTCAAATGTTGTTAATTTGGTTACTTTTTGCCACCAAGTGGCTTAACCTGTCATTGTAAAATGTCAGTTTGTTCCACAAAAAATAGGGACTGTCTATTTGTAATACCAGTTTCAAGTGTGTCCATTTTAAACATTTGTGCCAGAGACATTTGGTCATCATTTCACACCTTTAGCAAGGAGTCATTGCTTCAGGATTCTGCCTTTTGAGCCTTTACCTTTAGGCCTTTCTTGTTTGGCCTTTTTATGAGGTTTTAAAATCTATACTGCTTTCCTAACAGTTACTTATGCAAGGCCCTTCATATTCTGATATAACGAATATAATTACTTCTGAGAGAAGCCCTCATGTGGATGGTTATCTTCCCTCCTGTCACTTGTTTGCATTTCATTTTCACCTGGCATATGTGACTGACTTTTACTGTAGGTCTAGAAGGTATATAGTTTTTGTTTCTTGTGCATATTTGCGGAGTGCAAGGAGCAGTCTGGGGAACACTATGCATCTTTCTTGCCTTGTGGATGAACTCATGGCATGCCCAGCAGGATAGGAATGAACCCTTGGTCACAGCTGAAAATTTTCAGAATTCTCCTAGACTTAGACAATTCTAAGACTTAACCCACTAACAAGGCTATGTATGGATCAAATGCTAAGGTAATGTGCATGTGTTTGCAGGCTACCCTTTGGACATAGTAAGCAGGTGATTGAGCACTAAAGCTTGCCAACTGTAACTGAATGATTGTTTTATACAGGTGTTTGTTTTATGCAGGTGTATATACAGGTGTTTGTTTTATGCAGGTGTATATACAGTTGTTTTATGCAGGTGTATATACAGGTGTTTGTTTTATGCAGGTGTATTTTATTTACAAAAATGTATCCCTGCTTATTTTCCTGCTTGTTTGTCTTCATAGTGGAAAGTTCGGCGAACACTGGCCTTTTCCATTCATGAGCTCGCTGTTATCCTTGGAGACCATCTGACGGCAGCTGATCTTGTTCCCATCTTCAATGGATTCTTGAAAGATTTGGATGAAGTCAGAATAGGTGTCCTTAAACACTTGTATGATTTCCTAAAGGTAATAACTTTAGTTATGGCTGCTTTAAAATTGCATGCTGTGATTTTCTAATGTCAGAAGTGCAGTTATATATTTATGCAGTGTGTGGTCTTATTGCATTGTCTCCATTACTGAGAACCATAAGTACTATTGAAAGTACAAGGACTAGTATTCCATTTATTTTTAAATAGTGTCATCTTCATCTTTCAGTGCAATACACTGTTGCTGCTTGCATTATTCATGTTCGTAAGATGTCTGGCCTTGTTACTGGAGTGGCATTCTTCAGATACTGCAATGTTTGAAGATTCACTTCTTTCCTTGACTCTGCTTAGGTAGATCCAGTTAATGAGTTGTCTCCTTTAAGTGAGAAATACTTGTTTCAAACAATCTCAGCATAAGTTTCCATGAACACCATGTCCCTGTGTCCGGTATCCCTTCCTAGGTTAAGGGGCACTTTCACCATCAGTGCAGTTTCTCTCCTTTCAGCAGATGCTACAAGAAAAGTAACACTGGTTGATACTAAAGGAAAGCCATTTAGTTTTCATGCAGTATTTTCAGAATAATGCAAGGTAGTGACTGGTCCTGCGCTCATGGCCCCAAGCCCGTGCGTAGTAGCTCGAGCTGTAGTAAGTTTTGAATTGCAGTGCAAGATAGCAAGTGGTCCTGCCTTCATTACCCCAAGTCTGTGCGTAGTAGCTCGAGCTGTAGTAAGGTTTGAATTGCAGTTGTCTGACTTGTCATTGGTGCCATTTAAACCCGTCCTGAATTAGCGTTGCATTGGGGGCACAAAGGAGCATCATTCATAGGCTAATATGGATTGCTACTGTTGCAAAGACATTTGTTACATGGCTGAAACGTGTGCAGTAAGGGTGGAAGAACTGAAACCAAAAGTCTCGCATCTGACTCTACTATGTCCATTAGAGTTGTATAAGCCTTCGCTTTCAAATCTGACAACTTATTTTTATTGCAAGAGTTTGACTTTGGCCCGTTAGCTACCAAGAGAGTGAAACGATGATGTCCTGGCCCATGCTCTTGGAAGCAAGCATTACTAGTTGTTTGACATTTTTCTTTTACTCCATTGTGGTAAGCGCATATGATGCAGATGTAAGATCCCATGTGACCATTTTTTTGTACATGAAATTAAAAATAGACAGTGGCTAACTTGAAGACAACATCCAATCTTTAATTTTACTTTAAAAAATACAGATTGTAGTTTATGCTTCAAGCCTGTTTTTTTAAGTCTGTTTTACTTTTTCCTGAATGATTTTGGCTACTCAGTCATTTTTCATACCCCATTGTTTTTAGTTCCATACTGCCACCTTTGAAACCCTTCCTGGCTTGTTGGATGTTTATGGAATTATATGTAGGTGGATACACTTGATAAGGTTTTCCAAGTGTGCATTTATTTACACAGTCCTTGGCATCTGCTTAAATGGCTGGTGCTCTTCCGTTGTAGCTCCAGATTCAAGACTTGTCCACAGTTCCACTACAAAGCCACTTCAGGGATCCTTTGCAGAAACCCCAAACCCTTCTTCCTACTTGTGAACATCACTTGTTATCAAATTTCACTGTAGTGAAGAATGTAGAGGTCTTCCTAAACAGACCAGGAAGAATAGTTTTCCACAGCTCCAGCAAGAGTAGTAATTTCACAGAAACTGGCAAATTGGGATTTTTCTTCAAAAAGTTACTTTTAATAATGCAGTCGGTTTAGGTTTCTATTTTCTAGTAACTGATTTTGGCAGGTAAAAGGATTAAATGTAAGGTCTTACTACGTCTAAATAGTTCAGACCCTCTGTCTCAGCTCAAAAGAAACATTTCTTTATAACATTTGCTTGAAAGCAGAGAGAGAAGGTAAGCTTGTTTGTCTTTTCAAGTGCCTGAATGTTCTTCTTGTCCTTCATCCTTAAATTCCCCCATACCCATTTTCCACTGCTTCATGCCCTTCCAAATGCTGTAGTGATTTCTCTGTCCACCATCTGTTCTAGTAGTCTATTATGTGAGCATATAGCCTTTTCTGTGAAGATGTACTTTCAGAAATCCAGGGGGTAGTTGCTCCCTACAATCTGCTGCAGGTGCTTCTTTCTTTTCCTTATATAATCCGGGGGTAGTTGCTCCCTACAATCTGCTGCAGGTGCTTCTTTCTTTCCCCTATATAATCCGGGGGTAGTTGCTCCCTACAATCTGCTGCAGATGCTTCTTTCTTTCCCCTATATAATCCGGGGATAATTGCTCCCTACAATCTGCTGCATATGCTTCTTTCTTTCCCTTATATAATCCGGGGGTAGTTGCTCCCTACAATCTGCTGCAGATGCTTCTTTCATTCCCGTATATAATCCGGGGGTAGTTGCTCCCTACAATCTGCTGCATCTGCTTCTTTCAGTCCCCTATTTAATCCGGGGGTAGTTGCTCCCTACAATCTGCTGCAGGTGCTTCTTTCTTTCCCCTATGTAATCCGGGGGTAGTTGCTCCCTACAATCTGCTGCAGATGCTTCTTTCATTCCCCTATATAATCCGGGGGTAGTTGCTCCCTACAATCTGCTGCAGATGCTTCTTTCATTCCCCTATATAATCCGGGGGTAGCTGCTCCCTACAATCTGCTGCAGATGCTTCTTTCATTCCCCTATATAATCCGGGGGTAGTTGCTCCCTACAGTCTGCTGCATCTGCTTCTTTCAGTCCCCTATATAATCTGGGGGTAGTTGCTCCCTACAATCTGCTGCAGGTGCTTCTTTCATTCCCCTATATAATCCGGGCGTAGTTGCTCCCTACAATCTGCTGCATATGCTTCTTTCTTTCCCCTATATAATCCGGGGGTAGTTGCTCCCTACAATCTGCTGCATATGCTTCTTTCTTTCCCCTATATTTGTTCTGTCCAGAATGAGATTTTTTTGCAGTATCTGTTTCTGAAGTGTTCCATTGTGGACATTTTTACCACAGCCATTTCATTTTTTTAACCATTTTTATCAAATTATTTTTTAAGACATAGGTATACATACATTCATATAAAAGAACAAACTTATTAACATGGTCCTAGTTACAAACATTATACATCACATATATACTTTATACAGTTATCATTCCAGCATTACATAAATTTGCTCAGTTCCTGCTTTCCCGTAAACCTCACTCCTTCTCCATAGTATTATTCTGCATGCATTTTCCCACAATTTCCATTTTTTCTGTATAATTTGCTTCTACCCATTTCTAAAGATCCCATTTCCAGTTCTTTTAGCTCTGTTGCAATATTCAGTACTTAAAGTGCATTTGGTTTAAACTTTGATTTCCATTTTCTAGTAATTGCTTTTTTGTCAGCCATCAGAATTAAACTTAACAAGGCCTTATGTCTAGGCAATTCAGATCATATGTCCCAGCACAAAAAATAATTACCTTGGTTACAACTATTTTCTCACCCAGTATTTTTGTTAGATAACTTTGTAGGGAATTTTTGAAGTTTGCCAACACATTGCGGTCTGAGAACATATATTCCCAGTTACCTCTTTCTTCCCTATCACACCAACATTTAGCATCTACCTGAGGAAAAATTATTTGTGGAGTCTGCTTGGAGAATAAAAATACCTATGCAAGCACTTCCAAGCAAAAAAAATCTTAAATCTTCTAGACATTGTTGCATATTTGGGAGCCATACCTATGTCCTCTCTGTGTTTCCTTGTGAAGTCCTTATCCAGTCTCCCTTCCCAATCTTTTCTAACCTGCTCCTGATTGATTCCTGTAATTTACAGGGCAGTATTTTATGTGCCCTGCTAACTCTTCATTTTTTAACAGCAGCGTCTGTTCTAGATTCAGATGAAAACTCTACCAGTGCATTTTTTTCACTTGGGATTCCCCTGTCCCTTTCTCTTTGCCTGTACACTGGTATCGGTCCCTGATATGGAAGGCAGTCTCTAGCCAGGAGACCGAATGTCTTGCTGGTCTTTTGTCCTTCTTTTACCTGCCCCTCTCTAGTTCTTGGCTCTTGGTGCCTTCGTTCCGAAACCGTTTCTCTGTAGTAAATTCCAGCCCTCTCTTCGTTCCCAAACCGTTTCTCTGTAGTAAATTCCAGCCCTCTCTTCGTTCCCATACCGTTTCTCTGTAGTAAATTCCAGCCCTCTCTTCGTTCCCAAACCGTTTCTCTGTAGTAAATTCCAGCCCTCTCTTCGTTCTCAAACCGTTTCTCTGTAGTAAATTCCAGCCCTCTCTTCGTTCCCAAACCGTTTCTCTGTAGTAAATTCCAGCCCTCTCTTCGTTCCCAAACCGTTTCTCTGTAGTAAATTCCAGCCCTGTCTTCGTTCCCAAACCATTTCTCTGTAGTAAATTCCAGCCCTCTCTTCGTTCCCAAACCGTTTCTCTGTAGTAAATTCCAGCCCTCTCTTCGTTCCCATACCGTTTCTCTGTAGTAAATTCCAGCCCTCTCTCACCTACTCTGTGTACAAATTACAATCATTCCTAACAGCAAAATCTCCTTTCTTGTGTTGGCTTATTTCTTAAAATACTTTCTGCTACTTTGTAAATGTAATATTATGCATGGCTGTTGCTATTCTTCTTAAGGATCTGCATCCAAAATCCCATTTCCTCCTTATTTCTTAAATGTCCCCCTCCATCATCATCATCCCATTTGTCTTTGAATTGTATCTTTCTGCTTGTGTTACATATATGATCCTTAACTGTGCAGCTGTAAAATATTCCTTCAAATCAAGTAGTCCTAAACCACCTTGTTCTGTTGGATGTATTACCTTATCTCACTTGACCCTTGCCCACTTCCCCTTCCAGATAAATTCTTTCAACTCTTTGTTATTGTCCTCAACGTCTCCTTGGTTGATAAAATGATGCCTGACTGTTGACCTGTGTATAAAACGAAAGGGACTAAAAACATTTTCAGTACTTGTATCGTTCTTCTTGCTGTCTGTATCCATAACCAAGAGCTTCCAGTTTCTCCTTTATATTTTTAGTCTCTTCCCACATATACTTAGCTGCTGTAACACAATCCTTTTCATCCTTACTCCTAAGTACTTCATTTTTATTGTATTCCCATAAATTTTGGAACTGCTGAACCAATTAATGTGTGGGGTACATAGCTTACAGGTATAGTGTTTGTTCTGTTGTCATTAATTTTATATCCTGAAAAGATTTGAAACTGTGTCAAAATTTTCCTCAACACTGAGATGTCCTTTTCTGGTTTTATCAGGTACAAAATAATATTATATGCAAGTAAAGCCAATTGTTTTTGACTATCATACCAATTATTTCCTTGAATTTCTGAGTCCCTTATTTTCGAAGCACTGGCACTAAGTGTAATGCAGATAATAAATAGGAAGGACGACACCCCTGCCTGATTCCTCTGTTCAGATGCATCTTGTCAGAGTGGAACCCTTCCACATAAATTTTTGTTTTTTATTCCTCATATATCTTCCTAATTAACCTTACTGTATCAGGGGATGCAAATGCTTCCATTGACCTACTCATAAAAGCCCAGCTTACTCTATCAAATGCTTTCTCTGCAAAATGACCTACCAGTAATAATATTTTCTTACATTCTGCTTCCCTCTGGATCGAGATGTTTGCCTCCCCTTCACAAAAAACAAACAAATTAAAACATTGATCCATAGCTATCATTTATGGCGACACCTTTGTCATTCTTTTAACTTTAACAAACATGCATTTTATAATCATGCTTTAAAATTTAAATGGACGTATATGAAGCTGGGTTTGATGAGTCTTTTCCATCTTTAGTTGTAAAAAGGCACCACAGCTTTCTTCCAGGGTGTTGGTGCTTCTCCTCCTTTTAAAACACTTTTAAATATCTTTATCATTTTCTTTCCCCCTAGCTTTCGGCCTTCCACAGGAGGACCATCTGTTCCTGGAGACTTTCCTGCAAATTGATTATACTTCACCATTTTTGTCTTGTCTCCTCCTATCTTAACTGCTAATTGAACGTCATCTACCTCAAACCTTAGCATACATATATCTTCTGTAAATATTTCCATTTGTACTGTTTCTTGATTTCCTCATTTTTCTGCTTTATACAAATGTTCAGAACATTTCTGAAATATCTCTAATACCAATACAGCATATGTTCATAGGTGTGTACTAGGCTAATGGCCCTGGAGCCTTTAGAAGCCTAGCCCATAGGATTTACCCTGACATTGTGCCACCCAACATTAGTTCCTAGTGCCTCTGTCAAGTAGAGCCACTGGAGTGATCCACCAGGTGAATTTTCTATTTCCCATCCACTCATATCAAGATTTCTGTTGAAGAGGGCCAGTGAGGTGCTCTGCTTGACATGTATGGGAAGTCTATTCCATAGCACAGGCAGTCTCTGGGTTATGAACCTGTACCTCCAGCATGTTCTGTTGATTGTGGTAATGAGGTTGAGGTCTCTGGAGCATGTGGTGCTGAGGGATTGGGATTTCTTTAGATGTAGTATTTCTAACAGAGCTGGGTCAGACATGTCTTTGTAATTCAGCAGAGATCACCTCTAAGTAGGCGATATGAGACAGAATAGTTGGAGTTTTTTTGAGTCTCTCCATATAGGACAAGTGTTTAAGGCCTAGGATACTCTTTGTGAGGTACTTTTGCAGCCTCTCCAGTTGTTGCAGGTGTATAGTGAGGTACATGCCAAATGGGGCATTGTACTCGATTGGCCTAATGAGGGAAGAGTAGAGGGAGGCAATGACCTCTTTCTTCCTGGATACAAAACACTTAGTAATGAGATGTGCCACATAGGACTTTCTGACCACAGTGGCAACGTGGCGATCAAAAGAGAGGTTGCTGTCAACCTGTGTTCCCCGATCTCTTATAACGCCTTCTGTGTTCAGTGGACTACCATCAATGTGGCAATTCAAGGGAACCGCGTTTTTCCCAAAGGGGATGAAGACACATTTTTTGGGAATGAGCTTTGGTCTCATTGAGGCCTTTCTGTAGGATGTCAACATCACTTGGGAAATTAATAATAGCTTCCAACTTGCAATCATCTGCAAACTTTGTCAGCCAGAGTCCCTTCATGTTGGCCACTGTGGTTATTTCTGTTTTAAGCTCACTTAATTTTGGCAGCAACACTTTCAACTTTCTGTTACCCAGGTTGTTGTGCCAAAAGTTTTTCTGCTCTGGAGTTATCAAAAATCAGTTGCTTGAAAGCAGTCTTTATAAACTCGTGCACGTTATCCAGATACTCCTAGTTTATCTTCAGCACTTTGCAGTTCTACTTTTTGTTCTTTGAGATTCACCTTATTTTGCAGTAGTTTAACCTTTGCCAGTCCCTCTAAATAATTCCTGTCACTTCTTAACCACATTCCATTTTTTTATTTCTACCCCATTTTTAAATTCTACTTTCATTTTATTCCACTCACTAGTTGTAACTTCTGAAGAAATTCATATCTTCCCTAATAACTCCCAAATAATTTTGACTACCCATTCTTTAAATTCTTCTCTTTATAACAGGTAGGTGGGAAAGCACTAATGTCTCATTTTTACTTCATTACCCTTCATTTTTATCTTAGTTGTTATTGGCATATGATCTGAGGTAGGTATTGGATGCATATGAAAGTTCTCAATTAAATGCACATTTCTGTGAAATACATTTTTGAGCAGTCTAGCCCAGTTATTGTAACTTGGGGAGAGACTGAATTCCTACTACTGAGATCACATTTTTATACCAAATATTTGCATACATTTCTTTAGAAATCTACCCCCTTTGTAGGTTCCCCATATAGATCTTCATTGTTGCAAATTAAGTTCAGGTCCCCACCTATAATTAATGTTTCTCCCCAACTTTTCAGCAGTTTTCGGTAGTATATAAGTAAATACCAGCATGATCCTTCTCCCTTACTTTTAGCCCCTTACTGCCACAAATCTACCATTCTTATCTTTTTTTGCTTCTGTCACTGTTGAGCTCCTCTAGCAATTTTATCTACTCCCCATTTCCTTTGTTCTTGATATTCTGCTGAAAGTTCATCCTGAAATCCTATCTTTATCAAATTCACATGCTCACCTCTTTCGAAACATGTCTATAGCCTTGCTGTTTGTACTCTTTCCTTTTTGTATATACTTGCATGGCAAGTTACGTTCAAAGATATGAATAGCATAGCCATCATGATAAAAAGCTGCTGTTCCCACCTATTACACATGATCTTTTCCAGCTTTTGTGTTACATGCACACAGTAATGTTTGGCAGTTGTTTCTAATCGCCATTTGAAACTGTGTCACATTTTTCTAGACTTATTTTAAGAAACCCTCAAACAAAACAGCTAAATACATTTTCAAAACACCCCATCACTATTAACTTAGAACAAGCACACAAAACTTTATACATCATCAAAAAATCCAGTTTAACCCCCCCCCCCCTACAGGAGCTACCCCATGTCGACAGGTGCCCCCACAAGTATTACCAAATCTAACATTAAGGGTGTCCATGCTAAATCCCATGCTACAGCCTGCATTCACACTTAGTTATTGCTCTTTTATTTTCTTATCTCTGTTCCCCTCCTAGGTGTAAAAATGGCCTGTACGCTTTCAGAAAGCATTAATGTTTAGCCCCAAGAAAAAGTGCACTGACTAAAACCAAATTCTACACTGTTCTATTAAGTGCATTAAAGTGTTAAGGCTGCTAGGGAGGCTGCTATCTCTTATCCACTTCTTACAATTTCAAAACGTATTTTTCACTGAAGTGCTCACCATTGTACCTTTAAATTTTGCATTTCCTTCAGGAAAAGAAACCTTAAAACTCTCAAGATTAATATCTTGCACCCATAGGCAGCTTGTCTCCATGGAAAAAGTACTCAGCAATTAATCTTTGTCAGTTTCACTCGCAATAGAATGTAGCTGCTTTTAGATGCGGACCTCTTGACTCCCACTGAAATTTTGCTAACGGAGTAAACAAGCTGATATCTTTGCAAACATAAGAACGTTAGAATTTTTCATGGCTTTCATCATTTTGTTTAATTTTTAAAGCCTACTTGCTTTAAAAAAAAACAGTTGTTTATATCTTAAGTTGAGAAGATTAAAGGAAAACTTCACCTTAGAATTAAAAAATAAAATTAGTTTTTCACTCTTTTGAGCTATTTTAACACCTCAGAATCATTTGTGCCTATTATAGAATTTTAATGTTTTTCCACAAAAGGCTGCCAGTGGGGCTTAACAAGTCAATGGGATCTAGTTTTTCTTCAACCCCTTCTCTTTTCCCTAATCTTTTTCAAGTCTGCTTTAAATGACTCGTACAAGACACAAAGAAGAAGTGATGTATTCCCATACCACTGACTTATAATAGGATTAGTGTCAGTCACTATCTTTGTGTATACCGTCTGTAAGAGGACTGCTTTCTTCTTTGTTCTAAGTATAATTTTGTAGTCCAAAATGAGTTGACATTGCCCTCCCCTGACACTATTTCTGAGATGTCAGAACGGTCAGTGCAGTAACAGCCACCACTGGAAAGAAAGGGATTTGAAAATAATTCTAATCCCCAGTACCTGCAGTGGAAAAATCTTTGTTACCTAAATGTTTTAGAAAAATTTTTCTTTGTTTTATAACTAATGATGTCCTTCTGTTCATATGCTGCAATATTCATCTCATTAGGGAGTCAGCGTCTGGCTGACTCGTCCGTCTGGTATACAAAAGTCTACATGCTGCTGTGAGGTACGTGCGATGCCGCACATCATCTTTTGTATGTCGGTCATAGAGATGTCTGGTATCAAGTGGATGTCAGCACGCTCCAACCTCAGAACTTTTCTGTCACCTAATTGATCACCTGCTCCAGACATTCGCTCGCCAGATCAGTTGTGAACCTTGGTTCAGATAAGTACCCCACTGGGATTTTTTCTTTCTTTTTTTTTTTTTTACTGCTTGTTTTTTGGGTGATTTCATTGATTTCATGTCAACTAAGAAGGGCAAGTGTCAGTGTGGAAGGCAGATTCCACATAAGGACGCCCATGACCTCTGATTGTTCTGTCTAGGCCCAGACCACGATCATACCGCTTGAGCTATCTGTAAGTCGTTCGTCCTGAAAACCCTTAGAAGCCGCTAAACACCTTAAGCGTCTCGCACTGGAGATGGGAGGTGAACATCGGGTTCTTCAGACTAGCCACAGTCAAAAAAGGTCAAGAAACCTTGGCCTGATCTTCCAGCTGCGCCCTATCTCCCAGGCATTTCTCCCAAGGCCGATGTAGGCCCGGAGGCTATACTGGAGTTGGTGGATGTCCCTTCTGTGGGTACCACAAGGGAAGCCTCGGAGTCTACCAGCATGTCTGTAAGGGAAGTGACACCGTCTGGCTCAGGGAAAAAGGGGGAACCATGGCTTATTTCCGAAAGCCGACGCGGTGTTACCCAAATCACTGTGCGAGAGGATGTGCTTACGGACATAGTGGAATGTAGGCCGACGTTGGGCCCTTCCACCTTCCATCACATGGAAGCTTCCAAAAGAAAAAAAATTAAAGATACTGTATGTTACTCCTGTTCCACAAGAGCAAGCTCCTGATTGGCAGGCTTTCTCACAAAGCCTTTTCAATGCCTTCATGGCCCTGTGCCAGTCCTCACCCTTCTCTGTCCATCTGCAGGCCTTTCCTCCGTCCACTGCCTTCAAGAGGACAAGTGCAGATTCCTCTTTGGATGAAGAGGAATCTTCAGGAGATGAGTCATTGGCGTATTCCACCCAAATAGCTTCCCCCCTGGGGTATGCCTCCCCAGAGGAGGAATCTGATGGTACAGATTCCACTGTGGAGAATATTTCTTTCGGAGAAACTATCCTGAAAATGAAAGTTTTTCAAGTGGGACTGCTGCTAAGTCTCAGACATACAAAAGAGGTGGTATGACCTCTTACAGATGGATTTTCCATCACCCTCTGCCATCCCCCCAGTTATGTCAGCTTTTCTGGATGCATTTACAGCTGCATCCAAGTGCCCAGACTCTCATCCCCCTGCTCCCAAGCATCCTGGTAGGTTCTACAAGGTTGCTAGGGACTGTTAAGTTCCTTTTCAAAGGTCCATTTCAGTCTCAGCTGATAAGGCTTTCAGGTTACTGCCTTCTACCGCCTTAATGCCCTCTGATAAAGAGAGCAAGGTTGTGGAGAGACTGGGGGAAAAGGTTTACACCTCTGCCACTCGGGCATTTAATTACCAGACCCACATGGCCAAATACTCCCTGGTTCTCCTTTCAGTGCTCCCAGATTCTCCAGCCAAGGCTAAACTGGCAGACATCCTCAGCTCCTCTGCCCAGGTTACTAGGCACTCCATCAAGTGCAGTTACGATGCTGCATATGTCTCAGCTAGGGTGGCAGCCGATGAGTCAGTCCTAAGGAGATATTCCTGTCTCCGGTTACAACCCTTACCAGATGACTTCAAGGCCAAATTGGTGGCTGTCCCTCTGGATAATAAAACCTTATTTGGTAGCTCGGCTGCAGACCTATTCAAATCGTTGCAAGAAAAAGGTAAGGAGCTAAGAGGATCTCAAGCGTGTCCTTATTTTTCCTGTCCCCAGATTCCAAAGGAACTGTCCAGGAAAGACTGCCTTTGTTAGGAAACTTGTTATGCCTTCTTCCTCTAAAAATAAGTGAGACCCTAGGAAACTAGGTTTTGTAAATCTACCCCAGCCACACGTGCTCAGAAGTGGCCCTTTCAGTCCCAAGCTAAGCCTTGGTAGCCTGTGACTCTCTGCCTCCAGGGCCATCCACTCCCCTGCCCCTTTGTCTCTCTCTTTCTCTTCTTTCTTGAAATTGGATCACCAAGGACTCTTGCCTCCTGCCCATCATCCAGAGAGGATATTTCTTGGTGTGGGAAACTTATCCCTCCTTCAGAGACATCCCGCAACCACCAAAAGAACGATTGGAATTCTTTCTTCAGGTCTTTTCTGATCTTCTTTCTCAGAGGATGATTCAAGAGGTCCCTTCCTCCCAACAATGGAAAGGTTTCTACTCCAGGAAGTTTTTGGTCCCCAGGAAGGCTTGGCCCCTGGATACCCATCCTGAACCTTTCCCACTTAAACACCTATCTGAACGTCCCCTCCTTTCGAATGCTGACTTTGGTCTCTCTTCTTCCTCTAATTCTTCTCAACGCGTTCATGGTGTCATTAGACATCAGAGTCTTATCTTCACATTCTCATTCACCCTCGGTTCAAAAAATGTTTACATTTTTCTGTTACTTTTTCACATTTTCAGTTCTGTCCTTTGGTCTCTCTACGGCACCAAGGGTCTTTACAAAATGCTTTGCGCCTGGCATAGCATTCTGCAGGCTGCAGGGAATTCGGATCTTCCTTTACTTAGACATTCTCCTGATCCAAGCCCCGTCCTCAGACCTACTTCAGGGTCTTTCCTTCAACATTTCCCTTCTGGGGAGTCTGGGCTGCACTATAAACTGTCAGGAGGTCCTCTCTGATCCCTTTGCAACACCACATTTTTCTGGGCTGCATGATCCAAACAAACAAGATGTTAGCTTTTCTACCTACAGAAAAGGTGCTGTTCCTCACTTCCAACTTTCAGAGCATCTTTACCCCCTCAGTCTCTGACTGCCAGGGACTTCCTACTCCTTTTGGGGTTCATGGCATCTATGATCCCCATGCTTTTCTTGGCCAAGTTGCACATGAAAATTCAATGGTTTCTAAAGACCGTTTGGATGCATCACTCCCACACACTGGATTTCATTATTCCATTCCTACCTTACTTAAAAAAGGGGTTGGATTGGTGGATCCTTCAAGTGATCAAAAATCCTAGTCCCCCCCCATACAGCCACCCCTCCCCTCTCAAGCGTTATACACTGACACTTCAGACACAGGATGGGGCGTGACTCTACAACCTGGAGGGTCAGGGATGTTTGGTCTTCAACATAGACAAAGGAACATATCAAAGAAATGAGGGCCCTGATTTTTGTCCTACAAATATTCAAACCCAGGCTTACTCCAGGGGTGCTGAGGTGGTTCACAGACAACACTACTGTCCTTTGGTAAGTCAACAAGCAGGGGGAATGAAGTCTTACCTCCTATGTAGATTAGTCCTACATGCCTGGGAGTTAGTCTTACAAAGTCAAGATTCCCTTCAGGTAATTTACATTCCCTCAGCTCAGAATGTGGTGGCAGACGCATTAAGTAGGTCCATGACCCAGTCCCACAAATGGAATGTTGCACAGGGATGTGTTTCTGCACCTCATCCATTGTTGGGGTGCACGTCAGGTAGATCTCTTTGCCTCCCCATGAACAGACAACTTCCAAAATTTTGTGCCAGGGTTCCACATCCCTTGGCCTGGAACGTGGGTGCTCTGTCATTCTCTTTGAAGGACATATTTCTGTATGTATTCTCCCCCTTACCTCTCCTCCAAAAGGTCCTACTGAAGATTTAGCAGGATCAACCAAAAATCTTGCTGGTTACTCCTTTTTGGCCAAGGCAGCACCTGTTCCCCCTTCACCTGCACGTAGCCAGATGCAAGCATCACAACTTACCCCACAGGATGGATCTACTTGCACAGGACAAAGGGAACTCTAGTACATCCACAGCCGTCAACTCTGAACTTGGGCCTGTGGATGATAGGTTTTTAATTCCCTTTAGGCACCTATTTTCAGACGACGTGCTTCAAGTTCTGCAGGAGGCCAGAAAACCCACTACTAGAAAATCCTATGTTTCCAAATGGAAAAGGTTTTCCATCTGGTGTCACAAGAAGGGTCAGTGGATGTCCTGGTAGTTTTGTCCTGTGTGAATTGATGAAGGGTGGGCTGTCCTTTTCTTCGGTGAAGGCTTACCTTTCAGCCATCTCTGCTTGTCTGCCTGTGTCACCTCCTTTAGCCTCTAGGTTAGAGGTTAAACTGTTCCTTAAAGGTGTCCTTCATAGTAGACCACCAAGGAAACCAGATTCCCTTCTATTCTTATGTTGCAGTAGTCATAACCTTTGGGTTAGCCTCCAACTAGCAACCCGAACATCCAGCCAGTATGCAAAAGCTTTAGTCACAGCAAGGTACATGGGATGCCTGATGTTGGGCGTAGGATGCGTGGGCCATAAAAGTGACATCTGCCGGTACCTTCTGCAGAACTTCTCTGCTGCCAGTTGAACATCAGCTCATCCTGCTGTCTCTGCCATCTGATCCTGCGATTTAAAGATAAGTATCCCACTGGACTCTTTTTCATGTTCTTTTTTTTAGTCCCTGCATGCCTGCCCAGGTTCATGTTACCCAGAAAAGGAAAGTGTAGGTGTGAACGTCAGATCCCTCATATAAGGATGCCCACAACCTGTGTCTGTTCTGCCTAGTGCCCAACCATGACCATAAGCCCTGCGTGATTTGTCAGGCCTTTGTCCCAAAGACTCTTCGCAGCCATCTGCACGCCCTTAAATGATAAGGTACTTAGGACTATTTGTGAATCATATAATAATAGAATTATGACACCAGATAAGGGGGGTGGTGGTGTGTTATATGATATGGATGAGTATACACAGAAAATGTTTGATATTTTACATATGTCTGAACAATATGAGGTATCTTCCATTAATCAAATAAATATAGCACATAGGAGGATTGATTTATACTTGGAGGAGTTCTTACTGGATGAGAGACTTGACAGTAATCTATATGGATTTTTGAAAGTTGAAAATCCTACCCTGGCCACCATAGTTGGGATACCCAAGGTGCATAAGAATGTTAATGATCCCCCTTTTAGACCTATTATTTCAGGAAGTCAAAGCAAAACATTTCCATTTGGAAAAGTAATAGACCAATGGTCAAAGCATATATATACTAGGGTACCACATTTAGTTAAAGATTCCTGGGAATTTCTTGGTATGTTTAAGAATGAACTATGGGAGGAGAATTTGATATTCGTCACCATAGATGTAAGAGTTATGTACATGTATACCCCGTAATGATGGAATGACCAGATTTACAAGCAGTTTGATTAAATATAGTTTACTGGACAAGGAACAAGTGGAACTTCTATCTGAATTCATGAATATAGTATTAGATAATAATTACATCTATTTTGAAGGAGAGTATTACAAACAGATATCCGGTGTGGCTATGGGGGCGGCATGTGCCCCCATATATGCCAATATGGTTTTGTTGGATTGGGAGGAACAACACATATTACATTCCCCCTGGATGGAATATATAGGTTGTTATGTGAGGTTCCTAGATGATTTGTTTGTATTATGGAAAGGAGATGTGGAAATGTTGGATAGATTTATTCAATATATTAATGGAAGTACACAATATTTGGAGTTTACTTATAATAGTAGTAGGATGGGAATAAACTACCTGGACACCTTCATTTTTAGTGATGGTGATACATTTCAATCAAAAATATACAGAAACGAAACTTTTTGTAATGCGTATTTGGAATTTTCTAGTAATCATCCTTATGCACAGAAAAAAAGTATATTAAAAGGTCAATGCATAAAGGGCTGCTAGGATGACGTCTAGAAGGGATGATATGGTTAAAGAAATTGAATATATAGGGAACTTATTTAGACAGAGGGGGTACCCTGAGTCATTGGTCAGAGATGTTACTCTATATGTTATCAATGAATGGGGGAATAGGTACCCACCCTTACTGGGGAAGGAATTTAATACATGCTGTGGGAAGCAGAAGGTATCTGCCAACAGGACGTATCAAAAAGCTTGTATACTTGAGTATGGAAAACATGTGGGGGAGGTTAGAGACATATTGGACTCCAACTGGAACATTCTCACTAGTGATGATGGGATTAGTGAAAAGATTGGAGACAGACCAAGTTTTGTTTACAAAACTGGGAAGAACCTGAAGAGTATGATAGAAATGAGAACTTATAATTGTAATAACATTGGGAAGAAGAGGCTTATAGGGACCAGACAATGTGGACATTGTAATCAATGTCACATATATTATTAGAAGATAAGATCATTCTGGAGAATAGCATAAAAAGTACTATAATATTGAGAAGAGGAAACTGTCAGTCACAGCATGTTGTATACATAGGGAAGTGTACCTCATGTCCCAGTTTTTATGTTGGAAAGACAGATAGAAGACTACGTAACAGGATTTATGACCACTTTACTATCTTTTGCGACAGAAAAAAGTTGACTGTGCCCCCCCCCCTCCCCCCCAAGAAAGGAACTTGCTCAGCAAAGGAACTGTGTAATAACTATCCTTTGACCTTGAAAGCCCACAGAGGAGCACACTATGGCAGGAGAAGCTCTGAAGGGTTTGACGCCCAAAAATAATTGTCACCCAACTCTGCTTGAGTTGACTGGTGGGCATGTGAAAGGTGCCTTGAAACTTTGGAAGCTGGCTGGCTTTTCTGTGCTTGAAAGAATATGGCTACTGCAGCAGTGATCAAATGAATATCCCAGTGTTTAACCATTCATTTTATGGGACTTGACAATATCCCAGGATGTGTTCTACATGAACTACAGAATGAACTGGCACCCTACCCAAGTACCATGTTCAGTCATAGCCTCACCTCAGGCTTTGTGCCCACTGAGTGGTGCACCGTGACTGTTATCTCACTCCACAAAGGGGGAGCCACAACGGACCCTGGGAACTACCGCCCCATTAGCCTGGTCTGCAAGGCCATGGAATGTATCATCATGGAACTCATAAACAAAGACATTGGTAATCTCCAAACTATGAACCCTACCCAGTTCGGGTTTGTAAAAGGCAGATCATGTCTCCTAAACCTGATTGACTTCTTTGAAACAGTCGCAAAAGCCATAGATGAGGGTAAGGTGGTTCACACAGCTTATCTAGATCTTGCCAAGGCTTTCGACACCATCCCCCACTCTGGAATTATAGATGAGCTCACTAAACTTGGTATAAATCCCTGTGTCACAAGATGGGTTGCCAACTGGCTCACAGACAGAACCCACACTGTGAAAGTAGCAGACTCCAAATCCGACTTCAGACCAGTTGCAAGTGGAGTACCACAGGGTTCAGTCCTGGGTCCTCTTCTGTTTGGTATCTACTTCTCTGAAGTACAGGCTAACACAGAAGGTCTTTGGCTAATAAAGTTTGCAGATGACTGCAAACTAGGAGCCATAATCAAAACTCCTAACTATGTGGACATACTACAAAAAGGCCTCACTGAGACAGATGCCTGGTGTCAAAACCATGGCCTGAAGCTCAATGCCAAAAAGTATATTGTCATCCCCTTTGGTAAAAACTCTGTACTCATGAACTACCATGTAAGTGGTAGTCTACTTAACGCCGAAAGTGTGATAGACCTTGAGACACAGGTGGACAGTAGTCTCTCCTTTGATAATCACATCGCCACAGTGGTCAGGAAATCCTTCTACATGGCTCATCACAAAAGGTTTCTCATCCAGAAAAAGAGGTCATTGTTCCCCTCTGCTCATCACTCATTAGATCCATTATAGAGTACAACACCCCTTTTGGTATGTACCTCACAAGACATCTACAACAACTGGAAAGGCCACAGAAATACCTCGCAAAGAGGATTACTGGCCTCAAACAGATGCCCTACGCATACAGTCTCAAACTCCAGCTTTACTCCATCGCATATCGCCGCTCAGAGGTGATCTCTGCCTAACATACAAAGCTATGTCAAATCCAGAGCTGTTGGACATGCTCCACTTAAAGAAATCCCAGTCCCTCCGAGCTACACGCTCTAGAGACCTAAACCTTGTCACCGCAATAAACCGAACATGCTGGAGGGATAGATTCCTGTCCCAGAGACTTCCCATACTCTGGAACAGACTACCTATCTATTTATTTATTTATTTTATTTTTTATTTTTTATTTTACATTTGTTGACTGGGAAAATCCGACTGGATACATGTCCATTTTCAGCGGAGGCCCGGGGAGAAAAGCTCCACATTGACATTTACATACTTATAAACAGAGAATATACTACATGTTTTGATAATTAATACATAGGTACAAAGAGATAAATGAACAGAGAAACTACTGCTCTTTACTAAGACTAATACGTAGGTACAATAAGATTATGCACTTGATAAACATTTAAGGTTTAGAAGGAAAAAAAGTCAGAGTAAAAGCTAGATAGAGGAAGAGCCTAGAGGAAAACATGAGGAGAAGTGGGGTTCCAGAGGGTGGTGGGTTTAGTCTGGTTTGGAGCATTGGCAGAGCCACTGATTTTTAAAGTGAAGGGTTAGATTTTTCTTGAATTTGGGTAAAGAGGTGATGGTGGTGAGTTGAGGCGGAAGGGAATTCCATATTTTACCAATGGAATTTGCAAACAGCGAGTCTATGTCAAACAGAGCTTCTCATTGGCACTCTTCAAGAAAAATCTTTATGATTGGATGGGAAATAGGAAATTCTGCTCGACAGGGGCACAGGAAAATAATTTTCTTGGGTGGTGAAAGCCAGGGTACCTTTTTGGCTAGGCTTTTATAGGCCCTAGGGCTAATAGCCTAGTACCTACCTATCAACCTATCAACCTATTATATTGCATAAAGAATAAAGACAAACATAATGCATTGTCTAGACATATAGAAGACAGCCCCGGCTGTGAAGTATTCAAATTTGCTATATTGGAGGTGGTCAGTAGTAATCCTAGGGGGGGTAACATCAAGGCCATACTGGGGGAAAGAGAGATTAGGTGGCAAATTAGGCTTAATGCAGCTAACCACCCAGGTATCAACGAACACATTCCCACTAAACCCTTATTAAAGGTATAATACAGGTACAAAATAGGTATAAAAAAGTTGAATGGGAGGTGTTTACATATTTTTTCCTGATGGAAATGTACATTTGTTATGCATATATAATGTAGGTGTAACATCTAAACATATGAACCTTGGCATTACAATACATATTAGTAAGTAGGTTCAATATACATACATTATTAAGAAATACACATTAGTTAAAGTTGTTGCCATTTTTTATTTATATGAATGTAGGCATGTAAATGTAAATATTTAAAGTTAAACATGCTATATGAAGTATTTTACACAGATATTTTACTATATATACATTTTTTTATATTAATATGCAGGGGTATTGCATATTATTCATTATATTGTATTTTAAAAGTGGATGGTATATGAATATGTATGCTTTTAAATATTAATTGTATAGTAATTGATCAGATGGTAACATTTTGGCGTTTTTTTTAAGTATTTAAAGTGTGATTATAGAGCTGTTTAAATGTTCTGATGAAATCTATACTTGTTAGATGAAAGCGCTCAACGGTATTTGTTTTATATTACAATAAATAGTTTGTACTACGTGGATCGTGGCTTCTTATTCTGGGGAACTACTTTTGGTTTTTGCACATTTTCTGAGTTGGAGTTCCCTAGAAGCATTTTATCTGTATTTATCTAGAGAACCAATGCCTCAAATGTTTTGCCTGACGATGGAGGGGCTGTCTGGCCATACCGTCGAGCCACCAAAAAAGGCGGCCAGTTACCAGGCCTGAGCTTACTGCTGCACCTCTTCTACCTGATGTTCCCCCTGTGGCCGAGGTATGCTTGGAGGAACATATGAAACCAGCCGACTCTGGTATACTGAGTACCATTCCAGAGGCCGCAAAACCAAGGTCTGAAAGCACATCCATTGAGGTAATGCTGACGTCGATGGCGAACCTCTGCTTGCTGTGGACGGCCAGACCGGTCTTTCCACTGTTAGTAAGGCTTCTGAACCTAGGCCCTCCGTAGGGCCTATGCCCTCCAAGCCTGTTTCTTCTTTAAAAAAGAAACAAAAAAAACAAACATGTGACTTCACCTCCTGAAAGCTTGCCTGATTGGAAAGTTTTCTGTCAGTGTTTGTTCAATGCCTTTATGGCCCTTAGGCTTTATACGGCTGCTTCTCCTCCGGCTGCCCCTGCTGTTATCAGCTCTAGGCCTCATACTGTAGAACCTCTTACAATAGAGGCAGAAGACTCTTCAGATTCCTCTTCAGAGGATTCTCTGTCATATGCTTCACAAATGCCTTCCCCTCTAGGATATGCCTCCTCAGAGGGAGGATTCTGCTGAGGGGGATTCCCCTGGGGGAGGACCTTACCATTAGAGGCAGAAGACTCTTCAGATTCCTCTTCAAAATCCTCTGTCTTATGCTTTACAACTGCCTTCCACTGTAGGATTTGCCTCCCCAGAGGAGGATTCTGCTGAGGAGGATTCCCCTGGGAGAGGACTTTACCTTCTGAGAAACTCTCTCTCAATGAGAGTTTTTTTCAAATGGAACTCCACAGAAATGTTTGAAGTCCAAAAGAAGTGTTATGAACTAAAAACAAAAATAAATAAAACCACCCGAACTGAGGCAAAGTGTAAACTAAACTAGTAAAATAACACTCAAAGGTGCAAGGAGCTAGGAGGTAATTTGGTTAGCGTAGTTTCTTTTAGTAGGTATTATGTACTCCTACAAATGGATAGCCCTTCAACTTCTATCATTCCAGAAATCAAACCAGCCTTCTTGGGCACCTTTTCTGCAGCTTCTAAAAATCCTGAATCCCAACCCCCTGCTGCTAGAAGGCCTGACAGATTTTATAAAGTCCCAGAAAGGGTGAAATTTCTGGTAAAATGCTCTGTTGCAGATCCTGGTACCATTTCTGTCTCTGCAGCCACACCCTCAAGACTGCTACCCTCCACCTCTGTCCCTCCTCCTGATAAGGACAGCAAAACTATGGAGAGAGTTTGCAAGAAGGTTGTACACTTTGGTCACCTTGGCATTTAGGGCCATCAACTACCAGACGCTTAAGTCTATGTACTCCTTGGCCCTTTTGACTCTAATCTCCCAGATTCGGCCACAGAGTTGCAAATCTCTAACCTGATGTCATTGTCCTCACAAGTGACAAGACAATCAAGTGCAATTATGATGCTGCAGAGGCCTTGGCCAGATTTGCAGCTTCTGCCTCAGTGCTCAGAAGGTACTCTTGTCTGAGGCTCAACCCGCTATCTGACAATATCAGGGCTAAACTTGTAGATGCTCCCTTGGACAATACTGCCTTGTTTGGGGCCCAAGTGGTAGAACTTTTTAAAACCCTTCAACAGAAGGGGAAAAAACTACAGGACTTCATTTGTTTGCGTTACCTGTTCCTAAATTATACAGAAATTATCCTGCTAAGACCCAGTTCATTAGAAAACATTCTGCTCCTCCTCCTGCTAGGGGCAAAAAGAGTTCCAGAAAGCAGCAGCCACCTTCCAAGCCTGCCCATACACCAACTCAGAAACCTCAGTTTCAGGACAAAGCAGGTAGTCTGTGACTACCTGCCTCCTCCTCCCCCTCCAGATCCTATACCCTTTTCCCAGATACTCTCTCCCTTTCTGGAAAAGCATTACCTCAGTCAATCATAGAAAAAGGTTACTTCATGTCTTGGGCCATTCCTCCACTCTTAAGAGGCCTCCCACAGCCACCAAAGGACCAGTTGCCCCTGTTCCAGCCAGTCTTGGACAGCCTTCTGCCTCAAGGGACTATCCAACCAGTCCCTGCATCAGAAAAGGGAAGGGGCTTTTTCTCCAGACTTTTCCTGGCCCCAAGAAAGGACGGCCCATGGAGACCCGTCGTGGATCTCTCTCACCTCAACCTTTTTCTTCAAGTACCCACCTTCCGCATGCTCACACTTAAGACTCTTTCCACTGCTGATGCCTCAGGCATTTTTGGCCACCTTGGACATCAAAGATGCCTACCTGCATATCCCCATCCGGCCCAAATGCAGGAAGTACTTATGCTTCTCTGTGGGTTCCTTGCATTTTCAATCCTCTACTTTGGACTATCTACTGCTCCAGGGGTATTCACCAAGCCAGGTGTCTGGCTCCAGTGGTAGCCTATTGCAGGGTCCTAGGGATACAGATTTTCCTATACCTGGACGACCTCCTGATCCAGGCAGATTGTTACAGTATCCTCCAGAACCATCTACAGACAGTCTTTTCTGTTCTGCAGTCTCTGGGTTTCACCATCAACTTCCCCAAATCCAGCCTAAACCTCTCCCAGGACCAAGTCTTCCTGGAGTGCAGAATCAGGACAGACGTTATGATGGCATTCCTCCCACCCCAAAATGTGGAAAACAGGAAGGATTTCCTGTCTGTCATCCATGCCTCTGCAATAACAGCAAGAGAATACCTCAGACTCTTAAGGAATATGGCTTTTACCATCCCCATGTTGCCACCGGCAAGACTCCACATGAGGAAATTTCACTGGTACCCAAGGTCCACATGGACCCAACACTCCCACCCCTTGGATCACACCATTCCCTTCCTAACATGCCTAAGGAAGGAGATCCTTTGGGGTGGTGGATCAAGACTCTCTGAACCCAGAACTTCTCTTACAACCCCAAACTCCAGTCCAGGAAATGTACACAGATGCTTCAGACCTGGGTTGGGGAACTGGTATGGGCAGCTTGAAGATGCAAGACACATGGATAGGCCCCTTCAAGAGGGAGAACATCAACATCAGATATATGAGGGCTCTCATCTTTGCACTGAGGGCCTTCCAAGATATTATGAAGCAAGGACCTCTGAAGTTGTTCATGAACAACACTGCTATTCTTTGGTATGTGAACAAACTGGAAGAAACAAGATCATGCTTGCTATGCAGACATGCACTCCAGGCCTGGTAATTGGCAGTCCAGCATGGAGTCATTCTGCAGGCTGTCTATATCCTCTCAGCTCAGAACACTCGGGCAGACATCTTGAGCAGGTCCATGTCACAATCCCACGAATGGATGCTACACAGGGATGTGTCTCTGGATGTAGTCCACAGATGGGGTACACCACAAATCTGTTTGCCTCCCATCTGAACAGAGAACTTCCACAGTTTTGTACCAGGATACCCAGACCCTAGCAGGGGTGACGGATACCTTCTCTATTTCATGGAAGGAGATGTTTCTGTTGACGTTCCCTCCCTAACCACTCTTAACAAAAAGTCCTATGATGATTCAGCAGGACAAACCAAACATTTTTTTGGTGACTTCCTTTTGGCCAAGACAGCACTGGCTCCCCCTCCTTCTGCGTTTAACCAGGGGCAGTTATCACAAGTTACCTCATAGAGTGGACCTACTCACACAGGACAAGGGATCCCTAATCCATCCCCACTTGGTATCGTTAAGCCTAACCTTGTGGGTGATAGAGTTTTAATCTCTTTCAGACACCTTTACTCTGAGGACATGCTAAATGTCCTGCATGAGGCCAGGAAACCCAATACTAGGAGAATCTTGTCTGTCCGAATGGAAAAGGTTCTCCATTTGGTGTCTAAAAGGACAGCTAGACCCATTTCAAGGAGAGGTCCTCTTGATGCTGTCTTATCTGTGTGAATTGTTGCAGGCAGGGTTGGCTTATTCCTCTATTAAGGCTCACCTTGCTGCTATTTCTGCTTGTCTGCCTCTTGACCCTCCACTTGCTTCTAGACTTCAAGAGAAGTTATTCCTGAAAGGAGTTCTACACCTCAGGAACCCAGGAGCCGAGTTCCACCACCCTGGGTCTTGAACTGTGAATTGGAGAAGCTCACTGTTGCCCCATTTGAGCCAACAGCTGCTCTAAAATACTGCACTTGGAAAACTGCTTTTGGTGGCCCTCATAGCCAGGAGAGTATCAGAGCTCCAGACCCTCATGGTCACCCACGTCCTTTTTAATCTTCCACAAGGATATGGTAACCCTATGGACTAACCCATCCTTTATGCCTAAGGTGGTCAACAAGTTGTCCCTGAACAAATGTGTCCACCTCCCCACCTTTTTTCCACAACCCCAGAATGACACTGAGAGAGTCCTGCATTCCCTTAATGTTCACAGACAACTAAGATTCTTTCTAGACAAGACCAAATTCCTTAGGAGATCAGCACACTTGTTTGTCTCCTTTCACCTCAGGGCTCTGGAAAAGCTGTGACAAAGCAGACTGTTTCTACCTGGATTTCCAAAGCCATCTCCTTTTGTTATACCTACCATGGCAAACACCTGGACTCTAACCTAAAAGCCCATTCCACTAGGGCCATGGCCTCCTCTGGAGCATTTTTCAAAGGGCTGGACACTGCTTCTATTCTAGAAGCAGCTACCTGAACATCTGTCCATACCTTCACCAAACTCTATAAACTGGACCACATCTCCAGATCTAGAGCAGGTTTTGCTAGGGCGATCCTGCCATAGATGTCCTTCTCTTCCATGTTGAAGTATTCTATCCCACTCTCCTACCCACTGGAAAATAAAAAAAAAAAGCTTTGCTGGATGATTCAAGACTTGTGCAGCTATCCTGGGACTGGTGTCCGACTGGGGCATTCAGTTCTGAGGAAGGTGCTTACAGACGTCACTTTTCTGGCCCACGCACCTTACAGACAACATCAGACATCCTCCATACCTTGCAGTGACTAAAGATTTTGTGTACTGGCCGGACGTTTGGGTCACTAGGTGGAGGCTAACCCAAAGGTTATAAATACTGCAACATGGGAGAGAAGGACACTGATGGTTATGGTAAGATTTTACACAACTATTCTTTCCTCCTCCTTGGGCTCTCAATTTTGTGTTAGAGAAGCTTACTCTGGCACCATTTAAGCCAGCAAGCTCCTCTACCCTGCAACATTGCACATGGAAAACAGTTCTGCTAGTGGCCATCACCTCCGCCAGAAGGGTCTCTGAGTTGCAAGCTCTGATGTCTAATCCCACCTTCACATTCTTCCACAGAGGCAAGGTATCCTTGTGTATCAACCCCTTCTTTATTCCCAAGGTGGTTAATGCATTCTCTCTTAATCAGTCTGTCAGCCTTCCCACTTTTTTTCCTTCCCCTCAATCTTCCAGTGAGAGAATTCTGCACACTTTGGATGTACACAGGCAACTCAGATGCTACCTGGTTAAAACCAAACCTATCCATAAATCTGAACGTCTGTTTGTGTCCTACCACTCAAGGGCCCTGGGTCAGCCGGTTTCCAAGCAAACTATCTCTTCTTGGATTTCTAACACTATCTCCTTTTTATTCATCCAATGGTAAGAGCCTTTCTTCTCCGGTGAGGTCACACTACACAAGAGTAGTATCCTCTTCTGGGGCTTTCTTTAAAGGCTTGGGCACTTGTTCTAGCCTGGAGGCAGCTACTTGGTCCTCTGTTCATACTTTCACTGAACATTATAAACTTGATGTCATCTCTTCTTTTGATTTCAGGGCCAAATATAACCACATTTCTGGTACCTTCACAGTAATCGAACCATATTTCAGGAAGAAAAGCGTACTAAAGATCAAATTAAACTGTATGAGAAGGTAGAGTTTTTCTCTAATCCTGACATTCACCCTTGTAAAAATAAGAGATATCTTATGTCTTCATACAATAAAATGTAATGTTACCAGTGCACTTTTACTCCTTATCCCCACTCCAGCAGCCCATGATCACAG
Organism: Protopterus annectens; assembly: GCF_019279795.1. Taxonomy (NCBI): domain Eukaryota; kingdom Metazoa; phylum Chordata; order Ceratodontiformes; family Protopteridae; genus Protopterus; species Protopterus annectens. The sequence goes on from NC_056732.1 coordinate 52,861,005, forward strand.
CATATAGGTTCATAGGTATGTACTAGGCTAATGGCCCTGGAGCCTTTACAAGCCTAGCCCACAGGATTACCCTGGCATTGTGCTACCTGACCTTAGTTCCCAGTGCCTCTGTCGAGTAGAGCAACTGGAGTGATCCCCGGGTAAATTTTCTATTTCCCATCCACGAGAAATCCATGATTTCTCTTGAAGGGGGCCAGTGAGGTGCTCTGTTTGATATGTATGGGAAGTCTATTCCGTAGCATGGGCAGTCTCTGGGTTATGAACCTGTCACTCCAGCACGTTCTGTTGATTGTGATAATGCGGTTGGAAGTCTCTGGAGCATGTGGTGCGGAGGGATTGGGATTTCTTTAGATGTAGCATTTCTAACAAAGCTGGGTCAGACATGGCTTTGTAAGTCAAGCAGAGATTGCCTCTAAGTAGGCGATATGAGACAGAGAATAGTTGGAGTTTTTTGAGTCTGTCCATATAGGACAAGTGTTTAAGGACTAGGATCATCTTTGTGAGGTACTTTTGCGGCCTCTCCAGTTGTTGCAGGTGTCTAGTGAGTTACAAGCCAAATGGGGCATTGTACTCGATGACTGGGCTAATGAGGAAAGAGTAGAGGGAGACAATGACCTCTTTCTTCCTGGATGCAAAACCCTTCGTAATGAGATGTGCCACATAAGAGGACTTTCTGACCGCAGTGGTAATGTGGTGGTCAAAAGAGATGTTGCCCTCAACCTGTGTTCCAGATCTCTTGTAATGCCTTCTGTGTTCAGTGGACTACCATCGATGTAGTAACTCATGGGAAACAGGTTTTTCCCAGTGGGGATGACATATTTTTTGGCACTGAGCTTAAGGCCATGGTTTTGACACCAGTCGTTGGTCTCGGTGAGGCCTTTCTGTAGGATGTCAACATCACTTCGGGAGTTAATAATGGCTCCCTACTTGCAATCGTCTGCTATCTTTGTCAGCCAGAGTCCCTTTCTTGTTGGCCTGGACTTCAGAGAAGTAGATACCAAACAGGAGAGAACCCAGGACTGATCCATGTGGGACTCCACTCATGACTGGTCAGCAGTCTGACTTGGAGTCGACTACTTTCACACTGTGGGTTCTATCTGTGAGCCAGTTTGCAACCCACCTAGTGATATAGGGGTTGATGCTTAGCTTAGTGAGCTTTTCTATGATTCCTGAGTGGGGAAAGGTATCAAAGACCTTGGCCAGATCAAGGTAGGCTGTATGAACCACCTTGCCTTCATCCACAGCCCTGGTAACCAACTTAAATGAGTCGACCAAGCTGAGCAGGCATGATCTACCCTTCACAAAACCAAACTGTGTGGGATCCAGAGTTTGGAGATTCTCTATATCCTTGTTTATTAGGTCCATGATGATGGGTTCCATAGCTTTGCATATCAGATTTGTCAGGCTAATGAGGCGATAGTTCCCAGGGTCTGTAGTCATTCCTCCTTTGTGGAGAGGGATAACTGTAGCAGTGCGCCATTCGGGAGGGACAAAGCCTGAGGTGAGGCTGTGATTGAACAGGGCACACAGTTGAGGTGCCAGTTCACTCTGTAGTTCATGTAGAACACAGCCAGGGATATCATCAGGTCCCACAGAAGCTGTATTCTTGGCCTTGGACAGTGCTGTTTTAACCTGTGCAGCAGTAATACTGGGTGCCTGGCAGTCTACTGGTATTGTGATTGGTCCTTTGAGGGGGGGGCTAAAGTTGGCACTGAATCTGTTGGCCAGTATGTTGCAATATCTGTTGGCTTGGTATAGGAGGTACCATTGTGCAGTAGCTCAGAGGATATCTTTGTATTACCGTGGAGATTCTTTACATAACTGTAGAAGGCCTTGTGGTTGTCTTTACTATCTGCTGCAATTCTGTTTTCATAGCTAGCTTTAGAGGATTTGATGAGGGATCTCAGCTTTGTGTTGAGGCTGATAAGGGAGTTTTTCCAGTCTTGGGACTTCACCTTATTCCACATCAGTTTCCTCCTTCTGTTGTAGAGTTTGTTTATGGCAGGGGACCACCAGATTGGTTTTCTTTTTTTTGGAGGAGAGCGTCTTGGTTCTATTGGTTATGGCAAGATCCATGCATTTGTGTACGTCTTCGTACAGTGTATTGGTGTATGATTTGGCAGTCATGCAACTATTCTCCATTTGCATGGGTGCCGTGAAGTTAGCCACCTCTGTTTTTAGGAGCCCAGAGTTAGCTTTGAAGTTTTTCATGGTGGTTACCTTTGCGGGAGGGATGTGGATTTCCAAGGTGATTAGTTTGTGGTTGGATCTAACCAGGTAGGAGTTGACTGTTGGTGTAGAGCAATGGTTGCCCATGTTAGTAATGACCAAGTCAAGGATGTTGCTACCTCTAGTGGGGGTAAGAATGAGTTGGTCCAGGGGATTGGAATTGATGAATTCCAGGAAACTTTGGGCAAGTGTATTGGTACACGAGTAGTTTTCCCAGTTTATGGAGGGGTAGTTGAAGTCGCCCAGTATGAGAGTGTTAGGTTGGACCCTAATATTCTCCAGGGTGCTTAGGAACATGGAGTGTGAGTCTTGGACATGGTTGCGGACCTATAACAGGCTATTACCTGAATCACTGTCTTACCCAGTGTTAGCTGCACCTTAAGTATCTCTGATGAGTTATGTTGGGCTACCAGTCTGGAGATGTGCGCATCTTTTATGAATATAGAAACACCACCACCTTTGGAGCTTTGGTCCAAGTTCTGGGGTCGAAAGGTGTGGAATGAGTTATAGCCTGGTAGTACAGGGGTGCTTTCTGCTCCCTTGAACCAGGTCTCTGTTACAGGACAAATTTTCGATGTTCTCCATTTTAAGGAATGCTTCGAGCGAGTGCATTTTGAGATTTCGGCTTCTAGTGTTGAGCCGCATGACCCTCAGATTGCATTGGTTTGTAGCTGTTACAGTGGTAATACTTCATAGTCTATTTATTCACTAATTTTAGTGTTACTGGTCTTCCTGTCATCTCCATCTCCCAGCACCAGTCTCTGGTTCAAGTCCAAGGTACTCCTGATCTAGTCAACTCTTGTGCTTTTTTCTGTCAGAAGCATTTTCCTTTGGAACATTGAAAAATATTTCACTGGCAAAGTCTCTCTGTGAGCTTTGTCAGAAGAATGAGAAGCAGGAGGCCCCTTCTGCTTGCTGGCTGACTGTTGGATAAACATTTTTTTTATTTCCTCTTTAGCTTGTTCTGCATCACAAATGTCTTGTATCCTCCTGGAAAAAAATACTCTTAAGACAGCTGCATACAGCATCTTGAATCTCACACAGTGCCACTTGACATTCCGTGATTGCTTGAATAAATTGGCTTCTCTTCTGCCTGATGTATAGTGAATAATCATTTTCAACAAACATTCCCCTGTTTCCAACTTACAGTAGGTTTCCTTCTGCCACAGTTTGTCAGGATCAACTGTTGCTGCTGGTCTGATCACATATTTAGTAATGTAGATGTTGGCTTGTTTCTAATGGCCAGATTTGGAGCATACACTGTGCCCTTTCAATTAACAAATCCTGCTGTGGATCACCAGTGCAGTTGCTTATTTGTGCTTTCATAATAGTAGTAGTCCTATTTCTTGTTTATCTGGTACAGCAGAAAATCCCAGGTTTTCTGTGTGCGCTGTCTTATAACTACTGTTTTTTGAAGCATCTCTTCTTGAGAAGCCTTGTAGTGAAGCCAAGTGTTTCCTTCATTTCAGCTGCTTATTTTTGCAGTTTTATCAGTTCATCTGAGCAGGTGTTTAAAGCTTCTTCCATTTTCCAGCCTTTTGTTATTTGATGTGCAAAGTCCTTCCTAGACAGTGTTTTCTCCATCTTTTCTGGGTTGTTTTTTTTTTTCAGGTTCTTTAATCGTCTTCTTTGCTGGCATCCAGGCGGTGTACTTAATTAACCAGTAACTGAATTTTACCCAAAAACAGTTTTATTGGCAGTCATTTTTCTCAGTTTTTGTTTTCACACTGTTGAGAGCTGAAGTTAAGCTGTAGATCAGTGTCCAGCAATTTTGGAAGTCCGTTATGGCCCTTCTTTGACCAAAATGTCATCTCCACTGTCCATGAGACTTAAACCAGTAGTGGAGGTTGAAAACCTCTGTTGTCAGACTTGTCTTTAGGTTCTTTTTCATTATACATTGTAACCTGTAAGGCTGAGTTTACATATCTAATAGATTCTTTTTCATTATACATTGCAGCCTGTAAGGCTGAGTTTACATATCTAATAGGTTCTTTTTCATTATACATTGCAGCCTGTAAGGCTGAGTTTACATATCTAAACCCTTCAGTTTGTGTTGTACTTCATTTCTTCACCCTTTAGTATTTTGTATGATGCACAGCGTCCTCTTCTAGTTTCCCTAGCTGCCTGTTGGAGTATCCAACAGGGGAATGAGAAAACTGTACATATTTTCTTCCATTTTCCATTTTTTAATTTAGCCATCAATGTTGTATTTATCAGTTAAGAAATCAGAGTCCACAAACTGGTAAATTCATTTCAGCACTCATATCAGATCACTTTTCTTATAATCTTTGATATGTACTTTGATGTACCAACCAGGTCAAGATAATCCTTACCGTATCTCATTTTACATTCACATTTAAACCCAACAGTCTCTCATCTTTCATACCCAACATCCATTATAACGTATTATGCAAGTACTGAGTAAAAATGCTGATGTCCTTCTATTCCACTGTTGCAGTATTCACTAGTGGGTTTACCCTTCTTCCGATCAGCTTGTCCGGCCAGGTTTCCAAAGCTTTTCCAGCCCTTGATGGTGCGTTATATGTCTGACGTGTTGGCAGATACGTGGGCCATAAATGTGACGTCTGCATACTGCAACATGGAAGACAAGAACATCTGTGGTTATGGTAAGATTTTACACAACTTTCCTTTCTCTACAACAGAGTATCTTTTGGGGAACATAAAGTCTGTACATCACATTGGACTTCTTTACAGTAAGCATTTTAGTAGCATCTCTTACATAATTTTAGTGTAGGCATGTGAAACGTCTAAATGAATAACATAATTTAGCACTATGTTTTAAATATTTTTGTGTAGACGTTCTTAAACTTCTAAGTAAGAATCTTGATAGTATCAATTGTAAATAGCTTTAATAGACCACAGAGTTAAAAACAAAAAATACTAACTGCATTTATTAACCTGTTTATATGCCATTGCCAGTATACTGCTATCAGTAAAACAAAAACATTTTAGGAAACCATCCTCTTAAAAAAAAAAATATATATATATATATATATATCTATATCTATAGAGGTATTTTTCCCTTATCAGAGCAACAGTTCTAACCGTCTAGAAAGGCTTATTCTTGTAGTATTTAGTTGCTTATTCTGTTTCTTATAACATTTAGGTGTTTCAGAAGCAGAATAACTGTTTTATGCAACTGTTACATAAAATATAGGCAGTAATTTTACCCTAAAATCTCAGGACATTTTGCCATTTTTACAATGATTTTGCAGGACACAACTGCCCAAAGAGGGACTGTCCCTCTCAAAGTGGGACAGGTGGTTAACCCTAAGCTCCTAAAGAGGAATAGTTGAGCTGAAGTCTGCTACACTGACTCATTAACATTGATCGTTGATCCCTTCACATGGCAACCCAAAACTTAAAACATTTCCGATAAATGACATCATTTACATTGAGTACAGTAAATTCACGTCTCTTCAGCGGAGTTCATACAGGAAGAACTCTCATCTTTTTTTTTTTTTTCATAATAATAGTATTTAATGAATTATATTTTAAACAATACATAAAGCAATTTATATTGCAATGTCAGAACAGTTTTTCTACTCGCGGCTTTCTGAGGTTAGTACTATTCACAAAACTTTGAACTCTCATTTCCAGCTTCTATGATAAACTATATGCCGCTCATATTTACAAATAATGTCGTGTTACAGTTGTCATGGCACCTGGTTTTATGAAACAGTCGTACGTCTTACAGTCCCCCATTCTTGCTAGCTGAGTGGTATATTTATATACAGTAAAACAAATTGCTCCACGGCTACAAAGGTGGCACTGGAAATCCAGAGGCAAAAAAGTCCAAAACAAATGGCGGTTCTCCTTCTTCCACACAAGTAGAAAACAAAAGGCTGCCAGTAGAGTAAAAAAACCTTCGCTTTATTGTAGAATATTCACACCAACAATCCCATCAAGCGCTTTCGCTCAGCCCTTTGCTGAGCTTTTTCAAGATAAAATAACCTTCAAATGAACACTCCTTATATACATTTAAAATTCAGCTAATTATGTAATTAATTGATTAATTGGAAAAATTTTTTTCATTTAACCCTTCATTTCCTTTTCCTACAAGGGATGTTTTTAACCAGCCTTTGCAAAATGAAAGTTGTTACATGTTGAAAATGCAAAGTGCTGCAAAACCCATTCATTTTTAAACTCATTAAATTGCTATTTGATATGCATATCCATCTACAAACCTCAAATTACTAAACCATTTTTTCCCCTTCTTTTTCCCGAAAGGGATATTTTCAAACAGTTTTTGCAGAATGAAACTTATTACATAAAAACATGTAAAACACTACCAAGCACACTCGTATTTAAAACTTGCTCAATTTCCATTAAATGTACACAATATTAAAATAAATCCATCTGCACACATCAAATTAATAAACCAAATATATATACATTTAAATGCTCAGGCCTTCTTATAAATAATATTCGACCAGGTATATATTAAACCATATGTCTGTTTAATGATTTAAAAATTCAAAGTTTATGTTGCCTGTCAATAATTGTCATGAAACTTACTCTCTGAAGAACCCTTTCAGTTGGTCCTACAGACACTATGGCCTTGAATTTATAATTTTGCCTTTCTTAATTTCAAGACGCTGCTGATACTGCAAGCATCATTTAGACCTGGCCGTCTTCCTGCATCTAGTCTTAGCTGCCATATCAATTCTTTGTGTTCCAACAGGGTCTCCCAATCACCCTCTCTAACATCTGCTTTTACCTGTTCCAAAATAATGAATTTAATCTCCATATCAGGACAAAAAAGGGAATGTCTATCAAAAGTATTAGTTTCCTTTTTTTAGTTATGTCATAAAAATGCTCATAAATTCGTCGTCTTAAAGTTCTCTCCGTTTTCCTATGTAAAACTTTTGCATTTCATACATAAGCCCAGGTAAACAATAAATTTAGCATTACAATTGTAATAGCCCTCGGTTGACACAAAAATTTTCTTGATGGTAAATATAATTTGTGTCCATTAAATATCGCTGGGCATTGTTTGCACATTCCACATTTATATGTTCCTTCTTTTCTATTGTTCACATTTAAACCTGTTTGTTTGGTCTGTTTCATTTCCAACATTTCTTTTAAGTTGGTACCCCTCCGTCTAACAAATCTGGGAAACTCTGGGATCATACTGCCCAACCTGTCATCCAGTCTCAAAATTGGCCAGTATTTTCTTACACTGCTTTTTACAGTGCTCGAGTCTATACCAAAAGTATGAATGTATACTTTATGCTCAAAATTTTGCAATCTATTGCTTGTTTGGCAATTTAACATACCTGCATTAATCAGCAGTGGTTGGTATTTCGTCCCCCTATTGGTGCTCACTTCCTTTGCCAGCTCCTCAACCAAACCACTTGGGTACCCTCTTTCAGAAAATCTTGCTTTTAAAAAATTAACTTCTTCTCTGAAAAATTGTGATGTATTACACATTCTGGAGGCACGAATAAATTGACCCTTGACTATTCCACTTTTTTGATAATCAGGGTGATTACTTTGAAAATGCAAAAATGCATTTGAATAAGTGGGTTTCCTAAACACTTTAGAATTAAACCTATTATTGACATTATCCTTAACTAAACACACATCCAAATAATTTAAGCTATCTAAGCGTAAAGAATGTGTAAAAGTTAAGAAGGAGGTGCTGGAATTGATGTAATCAATAAATTCCTGGACACTGGCCCTGGTGCCTTCCCATATAAGGCAAATATCGTCAAGGAATCTGACGTAATGCCTAATATATCGTGACCATTCTGACGTAATGCCTAATATATCGTGACCATTCTGTGCCAAAGATGTATGTCTGTTCCCATTTATGCAACACAATGTTTGTATAAACGGTGGCACAGGCTGCCCCCATTGCAACGCCCGATTTTTGTCTAAAAAATTGGCCATTAAAGCATATAAAATTGTTTTCCAGAACCAATTCCGTAAGTTCCACCAATAAATTGGTGGTATTGGGAACAAGCTTAGCTTCATTGACTAAAACATCACTAAACCAATTTAATCCTGTAGAATGCGGTATACTGGGAAAAAGTTGAACAATATCTATAGTAACTAACAAAAAATCTGGATGGTATTCTAGGGATTGTAAGCCCCTGAGGAAATCCCAAGAATCCTTGCAAATGTATTTTAAAGAGGCTGTAAACTGTTTCAAAGTATGATCTATAAATTTCCCAACAGGTTCTGTAATACTCCCCTGTCCCGATACTATAGGCCTAAAGTTTAAGGGATCCAACCCTTTGTGTGTTTTCGGGATCCCAAATATTACAGGAATTCTTGGTTTGGCAACAGTTAAAAAGTTATACAATCTTTCATTAAAAACACCTTGCAAAAGGTGATCATACAAAATGAAACCAATTCTGAATATGCCATATGTAGCTCATTGCTGGATACCTGTTCATATTGCTCTGGGTCCTGCAACATCCCATTAATATGGTGAACATATTCAGTGTTATACATCAAAACAAGACCCCCCCCCTTATCTGTTTTCATTGCCCTGCAGTTACTGCTTCTAAGTTCCTTAATCAAGTTCATCTCCTTCATGCAAATATTTTGTGGGGTACTGTTCTGTTTATTTCTGCCAATCATCCTAATATCTCTCTCCATCATTTCTTCAAATATTTTTACTGTTGGATCCATAGGTGGATTAAATACACTCTTTCTGGAGAGTCCCATATTTGAAGGAATTTCCCCATTAAAATAAAGCAGTAAGTTTAATTGTCTACTGAACAACTTCAAGTCTATCAGATCCTGCTCTAATCTGCTTGAAAATGCTGGCACAAAATGTAATCCTTTTGTGAACAAATCAAAATGTTCTCTCCTCAAGCTAATGTTGGTATAATTGTAAACAGAAAAATGATTTTCTGTTACCACCATCACTTTATTTGAAACATCTGTGTTATTTACAGCATCATTGATTGCTAAAGCACCTGGAGCAGCTTGAAAAAACTGCCCTATTGATTCCGCCACCCCTGGGGAAACCTGTTCCACCCCCCCCCTTCCTTGTTCGGGGGAAACAGAAAATCCTGCTGGGGTGTACTTCTTTCCTTTTCTGCAAACCTACGATTATTTCTTGGTGCCTCGTAGGCCATACCCATCCTGTAACCATTGTTGAAATTTCCCTGCGCCTTACTGTTGTTATAATTGAATTGTTTAACTTTAGTGTACAGTGGGTAAGCCACCCCTTCATTATATTCCTTCAAATCCCTCTCTAACTTGTGGATCTTTCGATTCAGAATCCTTAAACAGTGCTGGTCAACCTCCTTAAAAATATTGTCATAGCCCCACTTGACAGATGTAAACTTTTCATCATTGATTAAACTACTATTTAGAACATTCAAATCATTTAGTAAAGTGTCAGCTCTCGTTTCATATTCCGCTACCATAACTTCCAACATGTCTACACCAGCACGGTTAAACACATCACATAATTTCTTATAATAATTAGAGTCCTTTTGCACATTGTTGGGAAACTTGAAGCATCTAAGTCCTTTTGGTACTCTTTTTCACTTTAATGCATTCTTTCAGATAATCTATTTCCAATTGGTTGGCTTTAAAGGAATAAAGTTTGTCACGAAGAATGTCAAAATCTTTCTCTATGCCAGTGTTACTACTTAAATTATTATTATTTGAATGAACAGTACCTTGACGAAACCAAAACTGTTGACCAGCCCATGCTCCGAAATCAAAACGCTGCTCCTGCATTCCGGTTTCGTTTAATAGCACATTGCTGTCTTTATTGTTGTCATTCCCGTCTTGCTTCGTACTTCCCTGCTGACTACAAGCTCCTAAAGAAGGGCAACTGCCAGATCGCTCATTGTGGGCTGAGATGCGCCTTCTCTTCCGCTCCAAACCAAGCTGCTGGTTACCTGGCAAGGTCGCTGGTTGCTCAACTCCGCTCTTGTTGAGCATTCTGGTTAACTGGGTTAACATATCAAGAACTTGGTTAAACTCCGCCCTGGTTACAGGAGTACTGTCTTCTCCCGGTCTGAGTAACTGAGGAGTGTCAGAGAAAGTACTGTGTGCCACTTCTTCTGCCATGGACCACGAGCAAAACACAAAGAAGAAACTGCCAGAAAGGATAAAAAGCCAGTAAAACAAATTGCTCCACGGCTACAAAGGTGGCACTGGAAATCCAGAGGCAAAAAAGTCCAAAACAAATGCCGGTTCTCCTTCTTCCACACAAGTAGAAAACAAAAGGCTGCCAGTAGAGTAAAAAACCTTCGCTTTATTGTAGAATATTCACACCAACAATCCCATCAAGCGCTTTCGCTCAGCCCTTTGCTGAGCTTTTTCAAGATAAAATAACCTTCAAATGAACACTCCTTATATACATTTAAAATTCAGCTAATTATGTAATTAATTGATTAATTGGAAAAAAATTTTTCATTTAACCCTTCATTTCCTTTTCCTACAAGGGATGTTTTTAACCAGCCTTTGCAAAATGAAAGTTGTTACATGTTGAAAATGCAAAGTGCTGCAAAACCCATTCATTTTTAAACTCATTAAATTGCTATTTGATATGCACAGTAAAATAAATCAATCCATCTACAAACCTCAAATTACTAAACCATTTTTTCCCCTTCTTTTTCCCGAAAGGGATATTTTCAAACAGTTTTTGCAGAATGAAACTTATTACATAAAAACATGTAGAACACTACCAAGCACACTCGTATTTAAAACTTGCTCAATTTCCATTAAATGTACACAATATTAAAATAAATCCATCTGCACACATCAAATTAATAAACCAAATATATATACATTTAAATGCTCAGGCCTTCTTATAAATAATATTCGACCAGGTATATATTAAACCATATGTCTGTTTAATGATTTAAAAATTCAAAGTTTATGTTGCCTGTCAATAATTGTCATGAAACTTACTCTCTGAAGAACCCTTTCAGTTGGTCCTACAGACACTATGGCCTTGAATTTATAATTTTGCCTTTCTTAATTTCAAGACGCTGCTGATACTGCAAGCATCATTTAGACCTGGCCGTCTTCCTGCATCTAGTCTTAGCTGCCATATCAATTCTTTGTGTTCCAACAGGGTCTCCCAATCACCCCTCTAACATCTGCTTTTACCTGTTCCAAAATAATGAATTTAATCTCCATATCAGGACAAAAAAGGGAATGTCTATAAAAAGCATTAGTTTCCTTTTTTTTAGTTATGTCATAAAAATGCTCATAAATTCGTCTTCTTAAAGTTCTCTCCGTTTTTCCTATGTAAAAACTTTTGCATTTCATACATAAGCCCAGGTAAACAATAAATTTAGCATTACAATTGTAATAGCCCCTCGGTTGACACAAAAATTTTCTTGATGGTAAATATAATTTGTGTCCATTAAATATCGCTGGGCATTGTTTGCACATTCCACATTTATATGTTCCTTCTTTTCTATTGTTCACATTTAAACCTGTTTGTTTGGTCTGTTTCATTTCCAACATTTCTTTTAAGTTGGTACCCCTCCGTCTAACAAATCTGGGAAACTCTGGGATCATACTGCCTAACCTGTCATCCAGTCTCAAAGTCTTCGGGAAAAAGAAGGGGAAAAAATGGTTTAGTAATTTGAGGTTTGTAGATGGATTGATTTATTTTACTGTGCATATCAAATAGCAATTTAATGAGTTTAAAAATGAATGGGTTTTGCAGCACTTTGCATTTTCAACATGTAACAACTTTCATTTTGCAAAGGCTGGTTAAAAACATCCCTTGTAGGAAAAGGAAATGAAGGGTTAAATGAAAAAATTTTTTCCAATTAATCAATTAATTACATAATTAGCTGAATTTTAAATGTATATAAGGAGTGTTCATTTGAAGGTTATTTTATCTTGAAAAAGCTCAGCAAAGGGCTGAGCGAAAGCGCTTGATGGGATTGTTGGTGTGAATATTCTACAATAAAGCGAAGGTTTTTTTACTCTACTGGCAGCCTTTTGTTTTCTACTTGTGTGGAAGAAGGAGAACCGGCATTTGTTTTGGACTTTTTTGCCTCTGGATTTCCAGTGCCACCTTTGTAGCCGTGGAGCAATTTATTTTACTGGCTTTTTATCCTTTCTGGCAGTTTCTATATTTATATACAGTGTTTCACACGTTCATAGTTAAGAAGTTCCATATATCTGACTGGGAAAATGATGCAAGATAGTGGTGTGGCCTGAATAGATATCGCAACTGAAAAGCACAGAGACACATTTTCTAGTATTTATGGGGGGGGGGAGCTGCAACCCCCCCCCCCTCAACACACACACACACCCTGCAAGTTATGTATACCAACTCCGAGATCGCACTACAGTGGAAACGAGGGTATATTTTCCCTTCCCTTACTGTAGTGCAATCTCAAATTAAGCTATCTGCTACCAGTGCAATGAAAATAATTTTCCACATCCTCATTATTGCCAGATGACTCCGAGTAATAGCGCTGGTGCAGGATCTGAGGTGTTGGAGTTGACTCTGACGCTGTCGGAGCAATCTCTTCCCGTCGGAGCCTCAGTGTTAAACAGCTCGGCTCCAACTCCCTCTTCGGGTACCCTGTGTTTAGGGAGGAGGGAGCATGTTCTTTCGGAGCCGTCAGATGTTCTTCTTGTTTCACTGTTGCAGTCATTACATTTGGGTAATCTGCTGCCAGGTCGCCCTCAGTTGGCCTGAATAACAAAGTCTTGGGTCCTGCATCAGTTGCTGTCTCCTCTTCCATGACGTCAGGTCGTCAGGGGGTATAAAACATGCAGCCGACGCCATTTTATTCGGTCTTTCTTGCCACGTGGTGCCCGAAGTGGAAGCAGTTTGCAAGTGCCGGTTGGCCGACTCCTGAAATTTTCCCATTCGAGTTTCAGAACCGAAGTCTTCAACTAAAGCCAAGTACCCCGTTGGAGAAACATTTTCTTGCTCCTTACCGATGTCAGTAAAAGTGAATAATTGCATTACTTGTGGGAAGCAAATACCTCATAAGGATTTTCACTTGTACTGTTTTCCTTGCCTAGGCCCAGATCATAACGTGCCTTGCTGTCAGTTTTGTGCTAGATTTAACCAACGCACTATTAAGCGTCTGTATATTTTTGCTTCTAAATATTTTGGATCCAGATTTAGTTACCCTGAAATGTCATCGTTTAGCAATCCGACTACCAGAGTTCACAACAAATGCAAAGAAAAAGAGAGAGACAGACCATCGAGGTCCAAAACCGACGACGAAACTTCTCCTAAGCCAGTCGCTGGTTCACCGGTACTCAGTGAGGTGCTTTCACAGCCCCTGATACCCGCTACGTTTGAGTCGCAGGCCTCTACCGAGACCCATGCGGAGTCCGGTATGCCACGAGATTCTCAGAGTATTGAACCCACGGATGTCTCTCCCTTGGATTGGTCTGGAGCCACTGAGCAGTTACCGGCTTCTGAGGGTGTTTTCAGGCCTCAACATTTTTGTATAAAACCGACGCCAGCCACAAAAACAAGATCAAAAACATCTGTGTCTAAAAGGCCGACGCATGAGCCACGTGCTCAGGGCCCTATGCCTAAAAAACAGATGATCAAAATGGCTGAGGACTTAATTACCTTGATCAGGGGCTCCCAACCCCCCCCCCCCCCTGCTAAGAGGCCTAGGCAAGGCACTGATTATGAATCTTCAGATCAGGTTTCCATTTCTTCTGACTCCTCTTCTGATCAGGGATTTTCTGTTCCATCCTATGAGGATTCTGATGCAGAAGAATCCATACCATCTGCATCTCCTCCTGAGGATTATTCTTTTGGAGAAACCTTTCTTACTTTAAGGGAACATTTTCACTGGGAGAGTCAGGATTTCTCTGAATCAAAAAAGAGACTTGGGGATTTCCTTCTTCTTCCTCAGCATAGGCCTTTGGCAGTACCTCCTGTTTTAGAATTTGTTGATTGTGTTTTCGGAATCAAGCATGGCTCCTGATTCCCTACATCCGGCTCCTAGTACGCCAGACAGATATTACAGGGTTCCTGATGCTCACAAATTTCTATTCAAAAATCCTGCTGCTGATCCTGAGACTATCTCACAGGGTCCCTAAGGTGTAAAGGCCTCTACAGCCAAAAATCCTACGCCCTCTGATAGAGATTCCAGGTCACTGGATAGATGGGGAAAAGAAGTTTATACGTCTGCAACCTTGGCAATTAGGGCCTTAAACTGCCAGTTTCATATGCTTAAATATCAACAGCATGTTATGGGCTTATTGAAACAGAAAATGATGTTGATTTCTGATTGTGTGGAAAATAAAGAATTACAGGAATTATTGCATTCAGCAGAACAGGTTGGAAAGCATACTTTGCAATGTGGTTTGGATTCCTTGGACGCCTCTTGCAGGGCTGCAGTTACTGGATCTGTGATTAGAAGGCATGCCTGGCTCAAGGAGCAAAATCTGCCTGATCATGTTAAAGCTAAATTGTTGGATGCACCCTTGCAGCATGGTACTCTGTTTGGTAATAAGGCAGAAGAGGTTTTAAGAAAATGGAAGACAAAGCTAAATCTATGCAAACTGTAAAAGATTTCTTACAAGTGCAGCCACCCAGGTTCAGTAGGCACTTGCCTACTAAAAATTGGTTCTTTTTCTGTGTCCAACAGAGCCTCGCAAGGCAAATCCAGGCAATCAAAAGGCTCTAGATACCAATCACAGGGTTCTTACAGGTCAAAGCAATGGGGTGCCTCCACCTCCAAATCTGGAGGAAACAAAGTGCAACCCTACAGTAAGCAGTTTCAATGACTTCCCTCTACCTTCACCAATCACTTATCTTTTGGCAGCCCCCTTGGGGGGGAAATTAGCACGTCATGCTCAAAATTGGCAGTTAATAACCCAGGACAAGTGGGTATTAAACATAGTATCCCAGGGGTACAGATTTCATTTCTATACTTTGCCAATTCCAAACGGTTGGCCAGATCTGCCACAAAATCAATGGGCAGAGGCTCAGAAACAAGTTGCATCCCTCATGGATTTGGAGGCAATTCAACCAGTATCAGAACAGGAAAAAGGACAAGGTTTTTATTCAAGACTTTTCCTGGTATCCAGAAAAGACAATTCATGACATCCAATACTGGACTTATCGATTTTGAACACGTTCCTGGACATTGCAAAATTCAAAATGCTGACTTTACAACAGCTACTGCCTATGCTAGGCAGGAATGCTTGGTTAGTAACTCTCGACTTAAAAGAGGCATACCTGCATATCCCAATAAGGGAATCATGCAGAAGATTCCTCTGCTTCAAAGCAGGTTTTTTGCATTACCAATTCTCTGCACTGCCCTTTGGCTTATCTACTGCGCCCAGGGTCTTTACAAAGTGCCTGGCACCAGTAATTGCATTCTGCAGACAAAGAAGCATACAAATGTATCCTTATCTGGACGACTGTCTCATTCAAGCAGAGGACAAGGACACTCTTCAACATCTGACATTTGTAAAAAGGCTTCTAACATGTCTAGGGTACACCATAAACGAAAAGAAATCACAACTGGTACCCTCTCAAATAATTACATTCCTGAGTGCAAGCTTGAATACAACTGCCCAGATAGCTTACCTTACACCAGACAAACAAAGGCAACTGACAACATACTTCAAACAAATGGTAACAAAAACCCCGTTATCTGCAAGACAAATTCTGCAGGCTTTGGGGTACATGGCATCCTGCATTGCGAGACTGCATATGAGGGAACTTCAATGGTACCTAAAAAGTTTATGGAGTTAACATTGTTACAGTCTGGAACAATGATTCCCTGACTACAACAGGAGTTTCATTGGTGGGCAGAGACATGTCACCAAAACAAGGGACTGTCATTCACTCTACCCCCTGCCACCCAAACCCTAACTACAGACGCATCAGACTATGCTTGGGGGGCCCACCTGGCGGGAGATGCATTCAGGGCAAATGGAGCCCAAAGCAAATGCATCTGCATAGCAACCAGAAGGAGGTGTTAGCTGTTCAGAATGCTCTAACAGCCTTCAAGGACTTACTTCATCCAGGACAACTACTGATAAAGACGGACAACACCACTGTTATGTGGTACATAAACAAGCAGGGGGTGCACCCTTTGCAGACTAGCCATGGAATTGTGGAACACAGCTTTGACTTACCAAATACATATTCAGGCTCAATTCCTGCCAGGAAAGCAAAATACTCTTGGCAGACGACCTAAGCAGAAACCTTATGGACCCGCATGAGTGGAAACTGGATCCACAAATCTTCAGCATGTGAACACAGAAGTGGGGGAGCCCAGACATAGATCTATTTGCCTCTCCTCAAAATCATCAACTGGACAAATTCTGCACAAGGACTTATCACAGACAAGCATGGAAAGTGGATGCCCTATCCTTCAGTTGGAAAAACCTATCAGTCTATGCCTTCCCCTCTGCCTCTTCTCTCCAAGGTCTTACTAAAGGTCAGACAGGAAAAAACAAAGATTATCCTAATTGCTCCGGATGGCCTCGCCAGCACTGGTACCCAATTCTAAGGAATATGTCTCAACTCCCTCCTTGGTACTTGCCTCAAATACCTCATCTCCTGTCTCAGCAGAACAATCAAATTCTGCACACACAGCTCCAAACTCTGAACCTTGCAGCATGGCTGATCATTTAACTATTCAAATGACACCTCTCCGTAAATCTGTGATGGACGTCATTTTGGAAGCCATAAGGCCTAATACTAGAAAATCTTATGCTGATACATGGAAGAGATTCTGTGCTTGGAACCAACCACAAGGAACAGACACAGCAAGGCCCAAAATTCCTCAGATTTTACAATACTTGACTGAGATGCTTGACAAGGGCCTATCTTCTTCAATAAAAATCCATGCCTCTGCCATCTCAGCTCATTGCAGCACAGAGCCTCCCCTCTTTTCTCATCCTCTGCTTAAACAGTATCTTAGAGGGGCCAAAAATTTAAGGCCTCCCAGAAGATCACCAACTCCTGCATGGGACCTCTATTTTGTGCTGGAAAAACTCACCCTGCCTCCTTTTGAACCAGCAGCTACTGCGGATACAAAATTTTTATCTTGGAAAACATCTTTCCTCTTGGCAATCACTTCAGCAAGAAGGGTTTCAGAACTACAGGCTCTCATACCCGGACAGGGTGTCCCTCAGGACCAGTCCTTCTTTTATGCCTAAGGTGGTATCCAGTGTGGCTCTTAACCAAACAGTCCACCCGCCAACATTTTACCTAAATCCGCAGAACAAGGAGGAGCGGATTCTGCATTCATTGGACGTACACAGACAACTAAGATTCTACTTAAACAGGACCAAATCTCTAAGAATGTCTGAGCAACTACTGGTGGCATTTGCTGCAGGATCAGAGGAGAAGGCTATATCAAAGCATACTATTTCTAAGTGGATAAGTCACTGCATTCGTTTCTGCTACCTGCACCATGGTAAACCTGTGCCCAAGGGGATCATGTCGCATTCCACCAGGGCTGCCTCTACCTCAGCAGTTTTTCTCAGAGGAGTTCCAACCAAAGACATTCTAGAAGCTGCTACTTGGAGCTCTGTTCATACCTTCACAAAGCATTATCATTTGCCCCCCTTCTCCAAATCCAGGGCAGGCTTCGCCACTGCAGTTCTGCAGGGCCTTATAGCCGCTCCTAACGCTATTTAGTACCATCCTCCCATCCATAGTTTTGGGATTCTACCCAAATGTAATGGCTGCAGCAGTGAAACACGAAGAACATAGTACAGTTGTGTACACTTAACATAAATGTAGATGTTTGAGTGTATTCACTGTTGCAGTCCGGGTTACCCACCCACCATCCCCCTTTTTCTATAACTTCTCTTTCCTTCACTGTATTCTAAAGCCTTTGTGGTGTATTTGCTTTTAGATGAAGGTAAAGTTTATGTTGCTAAAACTGCATTTACTTATATTTCTGTTTATTTATACATACATACATATATATTTATTTTTATTTATTTATTTTTTGCTCCCCATTTGGGGGGCACCTGACATCTGGGGCAAGAAAAACTCAAAATGGCGTCGGCTGCATGTTTTATACCCCTGATGACCTGATGTCATGGAAGAGGAGACAACAACCGACGCAGGACCCAAGACTTTGTTATTCATGCCGACTGAGGGCAACCTGCCAGCAGATTACCCAAATGTAATGACTGCAACAGTGAATACACTCGAACATCTACATTTATGGTAAGTGTACACAACTGTACTTTTCCTTCTCTCCTAGGAATTCAGCATTTGTGGTAGTGGAGAGCTTTCTCTATCCTTAGCGCTTGAGCTTCTTCACCTTTGGCTCTAACCACCTTAGCCCATTTGTCTCTGTGTCTTGAGTCTCAATTGTCCTTACCACAGGGGACAGCCAGCCCAAGTTAGTAACCAGGATACCCACCAGAGTATACTTATTTCTTATGAATGTTCTCTGGACCATCCTATCCCACTGAAGAAAAGGTGCAAAAGGAGGCACTCTCCTCAAGAGCCAATCACTGAAGATACAACTTTGAAGGGGAGGGGCTCCCCAGGATCACTACCTGATGAGGTCTCATTTGGAGACAGTTTGGAACTCCTAAAGCAGAGGGGTGGCTGGTCTTCCAGCATCCCTTCCTGAGAGGGGTCTGTATTCCCAGAGGCTATTGGTGTTCTCCTGTCTACCTCCTGGGCGACTCCACCTGCTGATGAACCCATTGATTTGGTCTCTCAGTGGGCGTGGAAGGAGCCTGATATTGTTGAACCAGTACCCAAGAGATCAGACAAGATCCTGGTACCACCTAAGCACAGAATCTGTTGGACTAAAGGAGTACCGGTTAATGCCATGGTCATACCAGCAGCCACCAAGAAGGAACTAGCAGACCAGAGTTCTGCTGTGCATTCTCCCAACAGGGAGTCTTGGGCATTGGACAGATTTGGGAAGAATATTTTTGCTTTAGTGAACTTGGTCTTTGATTAACTATCTGGCACACTTCACAAGACAAAACACAAACGGCCAGCATATATAGTCCAACGCTTTATTTTGCAAGAACCAGGAACATAAAAATGTCCCAAGCAAAACTCCAACCCTCAGACCGGTTTCGGCAATATGCCTTCTTCAGTGAGTAAAAAACATGCCCAAACCTGAGCATCATGGGACATTTTTATGTTCCTGGTTCTTGCAAACTAAAGCGTTGGACTATATATGCTGGCAGTTTGTGTTTTTTCTACTAATGGTTTGTACGTGCGAGGCGTGGTGCTTTTCTACACTTCACAAG
This sequence comes from Protopterus annectens, assembly GCF_019279795.1. NCBI lineage: Eukaryota > Metazoa > Chordata > Ceratodontiformes > Protopteridae > Protopterus > Protopterus annectens. The sequence continues at coordinate 52,880,436 of NC_056732.1, forward strand.
ACTCCAGAGGGATTTATAGTTTCGTAGATTAGTACTAGGCTAACTGCCCTTGTGGGCCTTTTTAAGCCTAGCCAATTACGCCATGTAAGAATCCAACCCTGCATCTTGCGTCTGTAAGGTAAACACCTTATCCATTACACCAACCTCCCAACCCCTGATTTGATTAAAGAACATGTCAAATCCCTCTCTTGATACCCTCTGAGGTAGACAGCACTATTGCCTATCAGTTGGCTACCCTTCAGTCTATTTCCAATTCATCCATGAGTCTCAGCTGTCATGCTGTAGAAGGTGCATCACGGGCGGTGGGTTCAGGAATTCCCCTCAGGAGGCATGCCTGGATGTGCTTGTGCGACTTTGCAGAACCCTTCAGAGCTTCCTTTGTCATCGCTTCCTTTGATGGAAGTTCCCTATTTAACCCCAAAGTGAAAGACAAGCTCCAGGTATGAGCAGGAAGATAAAGCCTTGTCTGCTGTGGGCATATGTTTTTCGACCCCTTATTGAACCTTTTCTTGGAGTCAATGAGGGGGTCAAAATCCCAGAGTCCCTTCCAAGATCCAAGTGGAGCTAGTTCCCCCAGAGGCGGGGGGGGGGGTCTAATGGAAGAAGCCACCCTCACGGCAGATGGGGGTCTGCAAAACTGAGGATAGAGAGATTCCTTCTGATGGATCCTCCTGAAAGGAGGCCCGACTGTCCATCTCTGGAGGCAGTCAGGGGGTGTTTGTCCCTGCACTAGAGACCCTGGTTTAAAATTACAAAATATTCCTGGGTACAGAGGATAATATCCATTGGTTATATCATACGATTTTTCCCATCCACCACCTCTGGTTTCCTGAGAAAATCCCCAATGTTCCACCCAGTCAGAGGGAGGCAGCAACACTAGAAATAGACAAGCTGCTAGAAAAAGTCATCCAAAAGGTCCCCCCTAGACCACAGAGAGTCCGTAACTTACTCAAGGTTTTTTTTTTAGTGTCAGAGAAAAGTGACTGTAGACCAATTTTGGATCTGAATAATCTAAGTTAGTGGGTTCAATGTACAAAGTTTCCGATGGTCATGGTTCAGTTCATTCTGCCTTTTCTGCACCAGGATGATTGGATATGCGCACTATGTCTTCAGTATGTGTACTATCCTATCATAATGAACAGACACTTCAGGAGATATCTGCAGTTCCGGCTGGGAGCCAGTTATTACCAATTCAGAGCTCTGTCCTTTGGTCTCGCCACAGCCCACAAAGTGCTCACCAAGTGTATGGCAGTAGTGACAGCTCACTTGAGGTTGGAAGGATTCAGAGTGTTTTCGTATTTTGACGACTGGCTCATCAACGTTCTGACCAGGCATCAACTGATAAAAAGCCTGTGCTTATGTACTCCAGATATGCTCCCATCTGGATATTTCAATCGGTCACAACAAATCTCATCTGGATCCAACTCAGACATTGGAATTCATTGGTACTTCTTTCAACACGGTCACACAAACAGCATCTCTCTCTTTGGCAAGAGTTCAGACTGTTCAGTTCCAGGTCAGGAAAATCATCAAAAACTCCTCTCTCTCTCTCTCTCTCTCAGCCCAATTAATTCTTCAAGCTTTAGGGTCTATGACAGCGGCAGTCATCCTAGTACCATTGTCAAGGTGGTATATGCGAGTGCTTCAGTGGACATTAGCTACTCAGTGCTGCATTTTTTACCACCCTCTGTCCTGTCAGATAAAGATATCTCAAGCTTGCAAAAAATATCTCCTATGGTGGATTCAGTGAACCAAATCTTTACTCCGTGTCGAGAAGCTTCAAGAGTGTGGCAATGGGCAATGTCATCCGATTGATTTCTGATCGCAACATGCATTCCAGGGAAGTCCAACGTGATTGCAGACAAGTTAAGCAGGTCTGTTCTAATGCTTTACTAGTGGTCCCTCAACATGAAGGTGGCAGAGAGAATTTTCCATCGATGGGGACAACCGTGCTGCAACCTTTTTGCATCCACCCTCAACAAGTGCAGCAGGTTATTTGCCCTCATTCCCCAACTGACGTAGTCACCGAGAGATGCTCTGCTTCACGAGTGGCCCGCCAGTCTTATTTACACCTATTCCCCAAATTTCTGTAGAAAGCATCTTGATTGAAGAGCACAGTAATCCTCATTGCTGCTCATTGGTCTCATCAGATTTGGTTTCCCTTTCTTTGGCCTCATTTTTGCTCTCCTTGGATCCTGGATCCAACTTCAGTGCTTCTGTTTCAACCAACAGATTCTATTCATCCAGACATTCTGGGCCTAAAATTGACTGCATTTTTTCTCCAGTTCCTTTGATTGCTAGACAGCCCAGGCTCTCTTCTCCTGGTCCATCATTCTTTTGTCATCTTACATAGTTTCCACCAGAAAACTTTACAAAAGCAAATGGAAGACTTGTAATTTGGGCACACCAAAATCAAGACCACTTTCTACTCCTCTCTCTAAAGTTCTGGAATTTTTAGCATCAGTCTTCAATGAAGGCGCTAGCTCTTCTACAGGTTATGTGTAATTAATTGCCATCTCCAGCTTGTATGTTGGAATAAAAAAATCATCTCTAGCATCTTACAGACTTTGTAGAGCCTTTCTAAGAGGAACCTTTCTCCTTAGACGACCTATTAAAGAAGCTGCTCCACCTTGGGATTTAAGTATAGTCTTGCGAGCTCTTAAATCTATCTCCAGTTGAACCTTCAGGGAAGTTTTCCAAGTTATCTTTTTAGCAATTAACTGTACCAGAAGGGTTTCTGAATTGCAGGCCTTGTCTTCTAAGTTCCCTTACTTTATTTTCCATAAGACAGATTGTCCTTAAGAACCAAGCCTTCATTTCTTCCTAAGGTGGTGTCAGAATCTAATATGAATCATACTCTCAAGTTACCTGTCTTCTTTCCAAATTTTCAACTAAAGCAAGAGTATATGTTACACCTATTGGACGTTTACAGTTATATTTTTACTTACATAGAACAAAAGATCATAGAGAAACAGAACTGTTTGTATCTTTTCAGATTCAAAATTGGGTAAGTCACTTTCTAAATTAGCATTATCTAAATGGTTGGCTCATTGATTGGATTACCTTTGTTTATACTAAATTGGGCATTTCACTTGTCAAATCACCAAATGCACATTCCACAAGATCGCTGGCTACATCCTCAGCTGTTTTGTCTCCATCTTTTCTAGGTGATACTTGTGCAACCGCAACTTGGGCCAGTCCTCATACTTTTATTGCTCATTACATGTCTGGTCTCTAGGAGAAGAGCAGCTTTTGGTTCAACGGTACCCAGGAATGTCCTTTCTCAGAGTCCTCTCAGGATTTAGGTAGCTGGGGACCCTGTCCCAACAGTTGAGGAATGAATGAAAATAGACAATGTCAGATAATGTGAAGTTATATACTCACCAAAAGTTCCATCTGTGATGTCCATTTTCATTCTTCCCCCACTACCCTCCCACCAATCCCCTCCTAGTCGTCCTTTTTGAAGGATCAAAGATGCTGAAGGAACCTTTTTCCTTTTCTTGACTCTCAGCTTTTGCTGGTTATCTTAATATTTGTATTTCTTTTTAGTGTTCTATGGATGTAAAAGGCAGCAAACAAGATCTGAGGTAAGTTAGGGACTAGGGCATTATGGGAAAGGGAGGAGCTCAACAGCTTTCAGTGATCCACGAGCTAGTTGAGGCAGCCAAGTTGCATCCAAGGATCAGATCCGAACCCAAGTGTTGAGGAAGAATGAAAACTGGCAACATGGATGGAATGTTATGGTGAGTACATTACTTCCTTTTTCAGAATTTATCAGTTTTGAAACGGACAAAATTAAATGTCTTGGAAGCTGCCAGCATCAACTAGAACTGAGCATTTTTTTTTCACTGTTTTTGATGTTTCGTGACTGTTACGATTTTTTTTTTTTTGCTTTGTTAGACTTTAAGCTGCAGTAATATAAAAGAATGGTATGGAGTCATTTGCTGAAATTCATTTTATAGTGGCAGAATAAATATCCTGTAGAATTTGTTTGGATTTGTGGCTAATCTGATTTAAAGAAGATGCTGGTATAGGGCAAGACAGACAAATTACAAACTGTACTGAAATGAATTCTGGTCCTTTACAACTTATTGTAGCTTACTTTATCAAAGAATTGCTAAGCCATCAGGTTTACAATGTGTTTTATTGTATTTGAAGTCAGCTGCTAGTCATGTGCTGCATTTGTTCTCGGGGGCAGGGAGTGAGATTTCAGCAACTAGCAACAGAGGTGAATCATAAAAAGATTTTGAAAGTTATTTATATACATTTCTTAATAGCCACATGGGAGATTTGTGATCTGAAGTCGTTAACTTCATTTTATCTGCAACCTGTCGGTATTCGGATCCATATTGGATCCGAGCCAGTTCTAGCATCTGCTCCAAGCTCTGAACTCCTCCCCTACCCATAATGCACTACCATCTCCTACCTTCCCCCAGATCTCATTTGCTACGCCAGTAATGGTCTCCTTCGTTCTGAGCTCAGGGATAGTAAGTTTTATTAATACTTAGTCTCTTTGTGTGTCTGAGTTGATTTCCCTTCCTCCCCTTTAGTACATCGCTTGTTCATCAGTCAAAAAAAAGAAAAAAGTTTTTAAACTCGGTAGAGTAGTTGTTAGGTCTGCCCTTCCCCTACCTGTGTTTGTGTGTGGTGTTTTTTAGTAGGTAGTGTTTTTTTGGTACAGGACCATGGCTGATCAGCCAAAATCTGTGTTCAAGAAATGCACAGTGTGTGGCCATAAGCTCTACCCGGCTGATGGTCACACTCTGTGTGTTATTTGCTTGGGAGTAGCACATTTGTCCATACAGTGTGCTATCTGCACCGGGTTCAATCCTAGGGCCCTCAGGGATCGGAAGGCCAAATTAGTAGCTAAAGGCCTTCTCCCCTGCATCCATGCTGGAATCTGCTATGGCTTCGGGACCTAGTGCTCAACATCCCAACCAGACAGGGCCTCAAACTCCCCTCTTCTTCTGGTGCTGGGTCAAGTAAAGACAAATCTACAGTCAGCGTGGCTGACAAGGAAAAGGACAGAGAAAGGCGCAAAGAGGCTAGGGACAAGAGAAAGGACAGATCTCGCAAGAGATCCCTGGACAGGAAGCTCTTTCTTAGTCCCCCTTCTAAGGCCATGAGGCCAGTTTCTCTACGGCTCCGGTCTCCTCCTTTCTCACCGGAGCCGTTGGAACATTCGGATCTGAGGCTTTCCTCCCCATCATTGCGCAGACCAGCCAGATCCGAGTCGGTGGCCTCTTCGCGATCGACTCGGAGCTTATTGGACTTGAACATGGACAGGATGATGCAGAGATTTATTCAGACCCAAATACAGATGGGAGTCTTGCCAGGCCTCTCTCCCTCTTTAGGGGGGACCTCCATGCCCTTTTTCCACCCCATCTCTCCTTCCCCATCCGTGCTTCGGGGCTCTTGGATCCCAGGATTTCTGGAGCTGGTAGCTCAGTGCCGACGGTTCCTCCAACCTCAACTCTGGCTGTTACCTTGAGTTCCTCTGATCCTACTAGTTCAGATCTCGGAGCCGCAGACAGGGAGTCGGACCCGAGGGAATGGATTCTTCGGATCCATCCTTTTCGGATCCGACCCATTTCCTCAGACCTCAGGCTACCCTTGCTTCGGCTCCGGTCCCCACCTTCGGATCAGGGGAGGGCATCTTCCTTGCTGGGTGCCAAGGAGGTCCGCTCTCCTTCGGTCTTCAAAGTGGTGGAGAGGGTTCTCTCCCAGGGATTGATACCCCAGCCCATCCCCTTGGATTCCACCCAGACACCCCTGGATTTGGCAACGACTCCCTTCATCCTGTCTCAGGGACAGCCCATGCCAGAGGATCCCCAGGTTATTTTCCCTGAGGAACCCCCTGCGGCTCACTAATCCTCTTCTGAGAGTCCCACTGAAGAGGGTCGCCGTAAGCGCAAGTGCAAAAGGAGGCACTTGGACTCCCCCGAGTCCCTCACTACGGACACTGACTTAGATGAAGGAGAAGGTTCCCCCAGTTCACCTCCCAAAGATGTCTCCTTCGGAGAAATAATGGAATCCTCCGCCAGAGGGGAGTTTGGTCAGCCCCAAAACCTTCTGGGGATGAGTCAGTGTTCACGGAGGCCTTTGGCACGGGGGCCTTCTATTTCCTGGGTGTCCCCGCCAGCAGACCCCTTGGTGGACCTTAACACCACGTGGGCATGGAAGGAGTCTGACACCGTAGAGCCCATTCCCAAACGCCCTGACAGAATTTTATCTCCCCCCTTCCGACAGACAGCCTTGGTCAAAAGGAGCCCCAGTTGATGCTATGTTGGTCGCAGCAGCCACCAAGAAGGAACTAGCACAGGAGAGTTCCTCAGTCCACCCTCCAGATAAGGAGTCCAGGTCGATGGATAGGTTTGGGAAGGGCGTCTATTTGTCAGCGACCTTTTAAATCCATGCGCTGAACTATTTGGCACATGTGATCCGGCTTCAGCGATACCTTGCATCGGAATTCGCTGAGCCGCCCCCCCCCCCCCCCAGAGTCTTTATCGCTGCAGGACAAACAGTTCTCTGCGAAAATGTCTACTCTGAAGTCCGTCTCAAACACGTCTATGCGTCTCCTTTCCCATGCCATGGAAGGAGCAGCTAGGGTGGCTGTGACAGGCATAGTCTTGAGGCATCATGCCTGGCTCAGGTTGTGTCAGTTCACGGACCCTTTCAAGGTGTGTTTTATTAACACTCCATATGACTGTTCTTCCCTTTTTGGGAAGACAGTACATGACACACTTGTCCAGAGCGAAAAGGACGGGAAGACTTTGTCTACCATCGGGATCTGCTTCTCTTACCCTCAGTGGTCCTTCTGTAGGAATCCGAGGGCAGAAGAAGAGGTGGTTCCGAAAATCTCCGTTTTCCCGGGATTCTCAGGACAACTATTCCCCCAGAGGCAGAGGGGGACAGGATCGACGCCGACCCAGAGGTAGAGGGTGGTCCCAGGAATTTTGGGTCTAGGGAACCTTTTTCCTGATGGGACCCGGTCAGCAGCCCTGAGGGGTTGCCCAGCTGTCCTACTCTGGAGGCAGTCGGGGGAAGAGTGTCCTTACACCCGGCGGCATGGGAGTCCATTACGACAGATCGCGGGGTGTTACAGATTATATCCAGAGGTTACACTATCCCATTTGTTGCCCCTGCAAATATTCCAAAACACCTCCCGGATGTTCCACCCCCTCGCAGGGAGGCCGCAGCTCTAGAAGTTTCAAAGCTGCTTCTCAAACGAGCCATCAAACAGGTTTCCTTGATCAGTCTGGATCAGACGTCTACTCAAGGTTCTTTTTAGTGCCAAAAGAGATGGGGGACCTCAGGCCCATTGTAGACCTGTCAATGTTGAAACTGTCTGTAGCCAAACAGAAATTCCGGATGGTCACCCTACAGTCCATTCTACCTTATCTCTGAGAGTGCGGCTGGATGTGCTCGTTAGACCTCCAGGATGCTTACTACCACATCAAGATCCACAGAAGCTCCAGGAGGTTTCTGCACTTCCGGCTGGGAGCCAGTCATTTTCAGTTCAGAGCCCTACCCTTCGGTCTCACCACAGTCCCCAGGGTGCTCACCAAGGTAATGGCAGTTGTAGCGGCTCACCTGAGGCTTCAGGATATTCAGGTGTTTCCTTACCTGGATGACTGGCTCTTCACTGCGCCCAACAAGCATCACCTTTATCTGGCCCGAGATTACTTCATTCGGTTGGCAGATCTACTGGGAATTACAGTCAATGTTCAGAAATCCCAATTGCAACCAGTACAAGTTCTAGACTTCATTGGGGCACGGCTAGACACTTTGCAGATGAAGGTATTCTTAACTCCAGACAGGATCTTACACCTCAGGTGCCACATAGCTCAGATAGTGAACTTCAAGTCTCCAAAGGCGAGTGAGGTTCTCCAGGCACTGGGCTCCATGGCTGCCTCCATATCGATTCACCCTTGTGTGCACCTTCAAATGCGGGTTCTTCAGTGGACTCTGGCTGTTCAATGTTCTTGGCTAGGCCTGCCCATGGAATTTCCGATCAGGGTCAGTCACGTCTGCAGGACGTCCCTTCTTTGATGGTTAAATTCACCGGAGATATTAGAAGAACGCCCCTTTGCGTCATCTCCAGTCCAAGCCACAGTGATCACAGACGCCTCCCAACTCAGGTGGGGGGGACACTGTTTGGGAAGGACAGTCCAAGGCATGTGGTCCCAGTCAGAGACCAAGTTGCACATAAATGTTCTAGAGATGAGGGCAGTGCTTTTAGCGTTGGAAGCCTTTCACACTGTCCTTCCTCTCGGATTGATTGCAATTCAGTCAGACATGTCTGTTGTCTGGTATATCAGTAATTAGGGGGGGAACCAGATCCTACCCCCTATGTCGCGTGGCCATGAGAGTGTGGGAATGGGCGATCTCCACCGGTCAGTTTGTGATAGCAACGCACATCCCAGGGCGCTCCACCATTTTAGCGGACAGATTGAGTCGGGCTATTCTGATGCCGTACGAGTGGTTTCTGAAACAGTCAGTAGCGGAGGAGATCTTCCTTGCATGGGGTCAGCCTTGCTGCGATCTCTAAGCATCTCTTTCCAACGCGAAGTTCAGCGAGTTCTTCGCTCCGATTCCCTCACCATGGGAAGTCCCCAGAGATGCTCTAGTCCATGCTTGGCCCACTGGACTTCTGTATGCATATCCACAATTGTCACTCATTCAGAAGTTTCTTCAGAAAGCTTGCCGACTGCGATGCAAAGTTATCCTCATTGTCCCATTCTGGCCTCGTCAGGTTTGGTTCACATTCCTTTGGTCTCATCTCTTAGCTCCTCCGTGGGTACTGGATCCCTGCCCAGCTCTAATCTCCCATCCGTCGGGTGCCCGTCAGCCCGACCTGGGCAGCATCAAGCTGACAGCTTGGTTGCTCCAGTTCATTGATTGCCAGGACTCCCAGTCAAATCCATTCTGGTGGCTTCTCTTAAAGATTCCACTAGGAAACTTTATCACAGTAAATGGAAGCGTTTTTCCATTTGGGCCTCACAGAGAAAACGAGATCCCTTTACAGCCCCTGTTCCAGCAGTGTTGGATTTCTTGTCTGGCATTTTTCAGCAAGGAGCTAGCTCCTCCACAGTGAAAGTACAATTGGCAGCCATTTCTAATTTTCATGTTGGTGGAGACAACATTGCCTTAGCCTCCTCTAGGCTATGTAAGGCTTTTCTTAAAGGCACTTTTCTGTTGCTTCCTCCTGTCAAGGATTCATTGTCTCCTTGGGACCTTACCTTTGTCTTACAAGCATCGGTGGCTCCTCCATTCGAACGTGCAGCTTCGGTGGATTTGAAATTTTTATCCTGGAAGACAGCTTTCCTAGTTGCCATTACATCTGCTAGGAGGGTTTCTGAGCTTCAAGCTCTGTCTGCCATGCCTCCTTATTTGGTCTTCTATAAGGATAGGGTCTCTCTCCGTGCTAATCCTTCCTTCTTACCCAAAGTGGCATCTGAAGCAAACATAAACCAGTCCATTAATCTGCCTGTTTTCTTCCCTAACTTCCAAAATAAAGGTGAATACAAACTTCATTTGTTAGATGTTCATAGACAACTTCGCTTCTATCTTCATAGAACAAAATCATTCTGCAAGACTGACCAGTTGTTTGTTTCCTTTTCCAAAGCTTTTCTGGGAAAAGGTATTTCTAAAGTTTCTTTGGCCAGATGGATCACTCTTTGCATTTTGCATGCCTACAAAGCAAAAGGTTTATCTCCTCCTGGTATTGTTAAAGCTCACTTGACCAGGTCCATGGCGACTTCTGCTGCTTTTTGGTCTAGGGTTCCTTTGGATGACATTTGTGCAGCAGCGACCTGGGCCAATTCACACACCTTCATTTCCCATTACAAATTAGATCTGATTTCTAGGGGTAGAGCATCCTTTGGCTCTGCGGTGCTCAGGAATATCTTTCCATAAGGGCCTCCCAGGATTGGAGTAGCTGGGGACTCTATCCCACAGGTTACAGATAAAATGAAGTTAACTACTTCAGATAAAGAAATTATGTACTCACCATAATGTTCCGTCTGAGTAGTTATACTTCATTTTTCTGCAGCCTTCCCTGCCTCCATCCCCCGGACCTTGTCCTATTTTTAGTTCATTGGGCTGAGTTGCTTATGTAATTAGATGCAGCAAACTCGATCTGAGGGAAGGTAGGAGATGGTAGTGCATTATTGGTAGGGGGAGGATCTCTGAGCTCGGAGCAGATGCTAGAAAAAAAGTTGCCGGCTCGGATCCAATACGGATCCGAATAACCACAGGTTGCAGAAAAATGAAGTGTAACTAATCAGATGGAACATTATGGTGAGTACATAACCTCTTTTTTTACAGATAAATGAATCTGAAAAAAATGTAAGAATATATATTTCCATTAAATGAGAATTCAACTAAAAGACTTGTCCATTTTTTTTTCAGCTTGTTGTAAGTTCAAACATTATTCAATTGCTTTAGGGATTTTCATGTACTGTGAAAGCGTGGCCCAGCACATAGCTGAAATGCATGGTCTACCATCGCACCTTTACAGTAACTGGAAACCCTCCTGCATCAGCTGCACTTCCATTACTACGTTTTACCATCTAAATGCCCTAGGTGGTATCATGAGCAAAACATACTTTAAATACAAATTTTAGTTGGTGGTAAGGTTTCTGGGAGAAAGTTTCTGAATAATAGGTATTAAATAGAAATGAAAATAAAAAAGAAGAAACAGAAGTATGTTTTGATTTGCTATAGATTTTCTAAATTTGCAAAATAAAATGCTCAGTGTAAGTAAACAGTAAAAATTTCATATTTCAGGGTATTTTATGGGCTTGACTCTTCAAAATTTATTTATGCATTTATTTTTTGCAGCTACTACATTTTGAGAAACGTCGGGAATACCTTTATCAGCTTCAAGAATTCTTGGTTACTGACAATAGTAGAAACTGGCGCTTCAGAGCAGAACTTGCACAGTATGTAACCTTACTTGTATATCCTGTTTGCAGTCATATGTTAATGAATGCATTAATGTTATATAGAAGCTTATCGTCTTGTAATGGGTTGTTACATCACAGCTTGCCAGACTTTTGTCAGAAGTGTGGGTTGTGTTTGGGCACAGTACCATAGGTAGTTTATTTTTCCTTTTCATAGCATGTTTTTGCCTCATTCTGTTCTGTAGTGTACTTAGTCTATTCTTTTTAGAAACAGTCACACTCAGCCAGTTTATTGCCCCGCAAAACATTTTTCCCACCAACTGGTGCTGCACGAAATGGTTAATAAATACCATCTGATGTTGTCTCCTTCATTCCTCCTCACAATAGGGTCTCCGATCCAGCTCGGCCATATTTCACAGACTTGGATCAGATTCTCAAGCTCCTCCTTCATACCCATAGTGCCCTTCATCTACGCAATTACCTCAGATCTCGTTTGCTGCTCCAAGTCAGATGCGGATTCCGTTCTCTCAAGCGTGGGTCGATCTTTTTTCTTAATTGCTTCCTCCCTCTCTTTTTGTGATAGTGCGCGTGCATTCTTCATACTTTTCTTACCTTAAACAAAAGTGTAAGTAGTCAGTTACTGAATCACTGTAAATTTCTTAGCTAGCAGAAGATTGTGGTTTGAGCTTACCTTTTAATTGTTAGAATTTTGATTCTATCTTCCTGTTCTCTCTCCAGTTGATTTTGGCATTTTTTTTTTCAGTATGGCTGATAAACCAGTTCCTGTCTTTAAACGCTGCACTTCTTGTGGGCATAAAGTCCCCATTCGGGATACCACAAGGAGTGTGTGCACTGCCTGGGAGCTGATCATTTAAAAGGCGATTGTTCCAGCTGCACTGCTTTAATCCTTGGTGGTTCAGCCGACAGATGGAACAGACTCGTTCTAAGATGTTCTTCTTCCTTCCTCAGCTGAGGCTCAGAACCCTTCTTTGGCTTCTTCCTCTTTTGCTTTTTCTAAGGAGTCAAAAAAAGAGGTCCTTCCTGCCTCCCTGAAGGACTCTGTCGAGCTTAAGAAGCCCAGGAAGTCTGCGGATTCCACTATCTCAGATCTGCTGAAGTTTGCTCCCCTATCAGCTCCTACAGCTTCCTCAGATCCAGGGAGATTATCACCATTTCTCCGACATCTTCATTGGCTCCAACTTCGGATCCTATCTTGTAGATCCTGGGACCCTGACAAAGTCCCCAGCTCTATCCTCCAGGTCAAAGCACTCCCAGCTCCCCTTATCTGTTTCATGCAGGTCCTCAAGAAGCTGGTCCGTGGCAGACAGACAGGTTGATGAGGAGGTTTCTCAAGGCTCAGATTCAGATGGGGGTGGTCTCTGCTCCATCCCTTGTCAGATCCATGAGCTACCCAGATCATCCTATCGGGATTCCTCCGATCTGGCCCCTGGCTTTGGAGACCAGGGATTCAGGACTGCTGTGCCTGTTGGACTCTGCGCTGAGGAAGCACCCTTCCTCGATACCAAGAATGGACTTGACTAGCTCCGTTCCGGCATTTTCAGAGCAGAGTGAGTGTCAGAGCCATGGCGTCTGTGCCGAGTCCGGGGGACTGAAATCGGCTTTGTCCTTCTTGGAGCCATCCCTTCCCTTAGGTGCTTCGGCACTCGATAGCTCGGGTATGATCTTTTCTGGAGGCCATGGATCTGGTGCAAGTCCTGCCTGCTTTTCCTCAGTAGCTTTGGCTCTGGGGAACTGGATAGGGCTTAACCTGGTCCTTCGACCTTTCAGGTAGTGGAAAGGGTCTTCTCCCAGGTTGGAGATTCGACTGTATAAGTTCCTCAGTCTGCCCCTGCACCTCCATTGGATCCAGGCCTTGCTCTGTCTTGTCCTGCTACGAGTCTTCCCATCCCAAGCAGCCTCCAAGGTTTCCCTGCTCCAGAGGCATCCCCTTCTTCTGATACTTCCCCAGAATACCCAGCTGAGGAAGTTCCTCAGAAGAGAATGTTTAAAAGGAGGCACATAAAATCCCCTTGGCGTCTTTAACCGAAAATACTAACTTCATTGAGGAGGAAGGCTCCCCCTGATCCCCCACCTGAAGACGTCTCCTTTGGAGACATATTGGAGATCCTAAAGCAGAAAGGTGGGTGGTATGCTCAGCCTCCTTCCTTGGAGACGTTCAGGACAAGCCCATCTATGTCCTGGATGATCCTCCCCCCCCTCTCGGCAGATGCCTTGGTGTATTTAATATCTTGCTGTGTATGGAAGGAACTAGATGCCATCGAGCCTGTACCCAAATGAACCTAGTGCCCTCTGCAGACGAGAAACACTGAAGTAGAGGCCCCGTAGTCGATGCTGTTGTGGTGGTGGCCAGCAAGAAAGAGCTGGCAGAAAAAACTGCCAATGTCCATCCACCGAACAAGGAGTCCAGAGCATTGGACAGAATTGAGAAGCACGTTTACTCCTCAGCAACTTTTGGGCTGAGGTAGTTAAACTATTTAAGTAATTTCACTCGTCTCCCGAGGGAACTGATTAAAGAACTTTTAGCTTCTTTCTGAGTCCATGCCTGTGGAGGAATTTAAGAAAGTTTCTCCTAAGCTGACCACTGTTTCATCTTTCGCCAACTCCTCGATGAGGTTAATCTCGCATACCACGTTGGGCACCTCGCGAGCAGCTGGTTCAGGACTTTCCCTAAGGAGGCATGCCTGGATGAGGCTGTGTAATTTTCTGGAGCCCTTTAAGGCGTCGTTTGTCAACACCCCTTATGATGGCTCCTCCCTTTTTGGACCGTCTGTTAAGAGACACTCTTACTTGCAGTGAAAAGGGTGGGAAGATCCTTTCTGCTGTTGGAATCAAGTTTTCCCCTTAGAGGTCCTTCTCCAGGAACCAGTGTGGGGAGGGGATAAGAAAATGTGGTTCCGCAAGTCCCAATGGGCCCTTCCTGGACCCTCATAGAGAAACCTTCTGTAGAGGCAGAGGAGGAGGGTTTGATGGTAGATGCTGCCCCAGAGGTAGAGGGGGTTCGCAGAACCAGGGCTTTAGGGAACCCCTCCCAAGAAGCCCTACCAGCACTTCTGAAGTGTTGCCTGACTGTTGTCTGGAGGGACAATTAACTTTCCACCCTGAAGCTTGGACCCATTTGACTCAAAACCATTGGGTGCTAAGCATGATATCCAGAGGTGGTTATATTTCCTTTTCCCTTCCACCTCCAAAATCCAAAAGCCTTCCCAAATTGCCACCCAGTCAATGGAAGCAGGCAGCACAGGAAATTCAACAGCTGTTGCAAAATAGATTCCTGCAGGAGGTCCCAACTGAACAGGCAGGTTTCAGAACCTGCTCCCGCTTTTTTAGTGCCACAAAAGACAATGGACTAAGACCAGTTCTGTATTTCAGCAAATTAAATGAATGCGTAAAGAAGGCGAGGTTCTGAATGGTTACGGTTCAGTCCATTCTGCCACTGTTACACAAGGATGACTGGATAGATCTCAAGGACACATACTTTCACATACAGATAGGCAGGCACTGCAGGAGATGTATGCGCTTCCGGCTGGAAGCCAATCACTACCAGTTCAGAGCACTGCCCTTTGGACACACCACAGCCCCCTGGGTGTTCACCAAATGCATGGCAGTGGTAGCCACTCACCTGTGGCTCAAGGAGATTCCAAGTGTTTCCATATTTAGACAATTGGATGCTAACCGCTCCCACGAAGCATCAACTAATCCAAGACAGGGACTACTTACTCCAGTTAGCACACTCCCTGGGCATCACTATAAACAGGAGCAAGAGTTCATAGATACACAGCTCAACACAAGGGGTCAGATAGCTTCTTTTCCTCTACACTGAATAACCATTCTGAGAAATCAGGTACAACAGCTGTTAATGTTACAAGCCCCCTCTGCTCGACTGATCCTGCAGGTCCTGGGGTCCATGTCTGCAGCCATCCTGTTAGTTCCCCTAGCCAGGTTCTATGCAGGTTCTACAGTGGACACTAGCCAGTCAGTGGTCCATTCTGTCTCAGCCCTTGTCCTTTTACATCAAACTGACTCCCATCTGCAGGCATCATGTCAGTTGGTGGATTCAGACAGACAGTGTTATTCTCGGCAGACTATTTGTGAGCAGTCCCCTTGATAGACACTGTGACCACAGCTGCTTCTCAGTTCAGGTGGGAGAGGCATTACAATGGGAAGATGGTCCAAGGCACATGGTCTCCTCACGAGACCCAGATGCATGTCAGTGTCCTAGAGATGAGAGCTGTCCTCCTATCATTGCAAGCCTTTTAGGACATTCTCCCTGTGGGAACTATTGCAGTACATACCAACAACATTTCAGTTGTCTGGTACATCAACAAGCAAGGAGGAACCTGTTCTTATCCCTGTGCAGGGAGGCCATGAGAGTGAGGAAGTGGGCGATATCTTCAGACTGCCTTCTAATTGCAACGCGGATCCTGGGGAAAACCAGTGATCTGGCGGACAGGCTCAGCAGATTGCTTCTGATTCCACGAGTGGTCCCTCAGTCAGTCAATAGTGAACATGATCTTCAACAGTTGGGGTTAACCATACTCTGACCTCTTTGCCTCTCCCCTTGACAACAAATGCAGTAAGTTTATCTCTCTGATCCCTCCTCCAGGGTAGTCCCCGAGGGAAGCTGTAGTTCACGATTGGCCCCTGGGTCTCCTGTATGCTTACCCTCCTCACCCACTCATCCCCAAATTTCTTCAGAAGGCAAGGAAGTTGGAGAGTTCAGTCATCCTCATTGCCTCTTTCTAGCATCACCAAGTGTGGTTCCCTTTCCTCTGATCTCATCTGAAGTATCCTCCTTGGATACCTAAGCCCACTCAGGACTTCCTTTATCATCCATCTAGGATACAACACCCAAATCTTCGAATCCCAGGTTTTTCCACTTCCAACTTTAGACAGTCCAGGCTTCATTTCCCAGTTTGAAAAATTATTTTGACATCACAAAAGACTTCCACTAAGAAAGTTTACAGTAGCAAGTGGAAAAGGTTTGTTGCGTGGGCCACTAACAGAAACATTGACCCCTTCTCCGCTCCTGTTTTCAGACATGTTACTGTTTCTCACTACTGTTTTCGACAAAGGTGCTATCTTTTCCATTGTTAAGTTGTATCATCAGTTTTTATTTTCCGCAAAAAATATTTTTCTTGATAGCATTTTATTTCTTCCATTATACACTTATTCTCCTATTTTTATTACTTTACCTAATTTCCACACAGCAAGTCAGACATGTTCCTTGTTCACATTCAGATTGTGTAAATCCTTCTTGAAGGGTATTTTCTTAAGACCCCCAGTAAGAGATCCTTCTCCTCCATGGGACCTTTTGCTAGTTCTGCAGGCATTGATACAGGGCCCCGTTGAACCTATGGCTAGTTGTGACATAATTTTTTTCCTGGAAAAGAGCTCTCCCGGTGGCCGTGACTTCTGTCAAGAGGATTTCTGAGCTTCAAGCTTTATTTTCTAGCCCTCCTTACATCTTGTTCCATAGAGATAGTGTCCTTGCTTACTAATCCATCCTTTATGCCTAAAGTAGCTACAGAAAGCAGTATCAATCAGTCTGTACAACTGCCAGTGTTCTTTCCCAATTTTTCTAACAAAGGGGGAGTGTGTTCTTCACCTTGTAGACATTCATAGACAGCTCTGTTTTTATTTACACAGAACGAAACAATATAGAAAGTCTGATCAGCTTTTTATAGCCTTCTCTTCGAATAGACTTGGACACATGGTATCACAAATTACCTTGCCAAAATGGATTTCACACTGTATTTCCTTCATTTATTCATCCAGAGGGTTGCACTTACCTAAACCTCCTAGGATTCATTCTACCAGAGCTATGGTTACTTTCTCAGCTTTCTATGCAAGAACTTCTGTTGATGACGTTTGTTTGGCAGCTTCATGGTCTAATAATCACATCTTTGTCTCATTACAAATTGGATGTTATTTCCAGGAGCAGGGCTTCCTTTGGCTCGATAGTGCTGTGGTATATCCTTCCATGGCCACCCCAGGTTCTTGTATCTTGGGGCTCTGAACTTATGAGGAGGAATGAAGGAGACAACATCAGATTAAAAAGTTATGTCTTACCATAACTTAGCATTTGTGTCGTCTTCCTTCATTCATCCTCAGTTTCCCACCCAGCCACCCCCCCGCCTTTCTTCTTGAGGAACCTGGATGATATCAGGACTCGTATGTCCTATGTCTGAGCCGCTTCTGATGATTTTTGATGTCTGAATGTGGCATGTCTGGATTTGTCAAACTTGATCTGAGGTAGTTGGGTGGATGAAGGGCATTGCAGGTAACAGCAGCTTCTGTTCTAGACTCTAGTAAAAACTCTACAAGAGCTGGTCTTTCACTTGGCACTCCCATAACCCTTCCTGTTGGCCTATACTCTGTCAGTCCCAGGTAGAGAAGACCCTCTCCCATCTCTGATCTGCAAGCCAAACTTTTGCTTGGCTTGTTTTATTTATTTAGTGGCATTTGTTTGCTGTGAAATTCCGATTGTGCAGTGCTCTTTTTCAGTGGAGGCCCACGGAGAAAAAGCTCCATTATACAGACATCATACACTATAATTTTCATTGTTTCATTTTTTTACATCAGTGTCACTGATGAGTAATAATTCTATTTTTCAGACATCCTTGACATCAGTTGCATCATTTACAGACAGTTGTGATTAAAAATAAGTTACACAGGTTGTATATGAATACATTTCTTTAAGATTCTTTAAGATAAGGAGAATGTTATCAATGTCAGTGGTACACAGCTAATACACTCTGCCTTTGGTGAAGAAGGATGTGGGCTCTATTCTGACACCAGGTAGATGGGTTGCTGACGTTACAGTGCAGCTTAAGGAGGATGCTACACTCCTGAGTGGGCTGTCCTTCAGATGAGATGTTAAACTGAGGCATTAATTATCAGATTGAGTCAGTGGTAGCTCTGATGGATTTTAAAAGTCCATGGCACCTATCAAAAAGAGAAGGTATCCTTTATATACAAAAAAGAATTCTTATTTACAACATAGTTCAATATTTGCAGATATATAGATATAGAAATATATTCACACAAATTCATATTTTTTCTTGCAATCATACTAAATTTTCATTCCTATTCAATTACCACTCCTTTTTCTATAACCACCATCCGATTTTACTTAATATTGTTGCTAAAATCCATTTGCCATTAAACAAAATTTCATTCATTCTTTCATTCCATGTAACCCATATGACGTAAAATAACATTGTTTTCTACCTTAACATATTTACTTCTGCTCTAATAAAAGTCCATATTTAATCATATCCATGTTTATTTTATCCACGTCTTTATCTTTGTAAAGATATTCTTTGTACAATTTTCCCATAACTTTTTTCTATTTTACATTTAAAAAACACATGCTCACTGGTTTCTTCTTGACAATGTAAACATAATCTATCACTTTTCTTTTTATATGGTATATATTTTTACTAGTAATTTCTCTATTACCAGTACCCACAAAAAATGTCAGGATTATACTTTTATTCCACCATTTGCTTCATATTTTTATAGCTGTAATTTTTTCATCTGTTAGATTTTCCTGTAGTTTTATATAGTAATATTTTATTGTTGCATTCTTATACCATACGATTCTTTTTCTGTATCATCAGTTTTTGTTTTCCACAAAAAATATTTTTCTTGATAGCATTTTTTCTTCCTTTATACACTTTCTCCTATTTTTTTTACTTTACCTAACATTTTTTACTTTACCTAACATCTATCATACTTTTTTTATACAATTTTAGTACTAATCTCTCATCTTTCATGTATCTACTTTAACACAAATTTAATGGAGCAGCATATACCACTTGGTTAATTAACTCTAAACTTCTTTCCTCTCTATTTACATACATAATTCCTCTTTTTACTGGGTGTAATGTAGAACGTCATATAAATGAAAAAAATATCTGCAATACTGTCTTTTCAGATACTGTTGGCAACATAAATACACTTGCTAATAAGTATGCTTTTTTCCCCCATCGGTACCAAATTTATCAAATAAGCCTTTTTATGAATAATTTATATGTTTTCCAGAAAAGATGGATTTGTCTTACTTCCAGTGTTTTTTTATTGAATTCTACTTGCATCTTTATTCCCAAATTGTATATGTAATGCAGACATTTAAATTGTAAAATATATACCCCCATCTTTACTATATAATCTGCACCTTTAAGTTTTGTTTAAAGCCATCCCAATTACCTCTTATCTCATTTGTGCAAATTATTACTAATACTTTTATCCCAAAAAAATTTTTTTTGCCCTTATGTCATCTGCATATGGTAACAGAACTGGAATTCTAAACCCTTCAGGTGTAATATACCCCGCCTCCTTTGTTTTGTAATTTATTTCACATACTATCACATTCATAACTAATTCAAAGACTATATAACTCATGGGGCATCCCTGTCTTACACCACTCTTCATATGTACCTCTTGGCTTAACCACCCATTTACAAATATTTTTACTTTGCTATTACTATATGCTGATAAACATAATTTCCTAACTTCCTCACTTATATTATATTCTTTTATTACCCAAAAGATTTCATGTCCAGTTGTATCAAAGGTCTCCTATAATTATTTTCACTTTTCTGTTTTATATCATGTTCAATTTCTCTATCATTAATAATTCTTGACAACCCATCCCCTTTATATGATGTATATCTTTCAAGATATTTTTGATTTTAGTTTCAATTCTGTTGTGTATTGTTTTCATAAATGCCTTATTAAATACTATTTGTCTCTAGTTTGCCTTCTGTCTTCCTTCCTCCATAAGAATTTAAATATTCCACTAAATTCTTTATACATAAAACCTTTATTTATTTTTGCCAATCCATTATTTATTTATGTATTTAACATTTGTTGACCAGGAAAGTCAGACTAGGACAGAGCCTATTTTCAGCAGAGTCCCAGGGAGAAATGCTCCATATGCATATCTTTGGAATGTGGGAGGAAACTGGAGCACCTGGAAGAAACCCACATGAACGTAGAGAGGACATGCAGACTCCACACAGAAAGCGCCCCAGGCGAGAATCGAACCGGAGAACCTCTTGCCGTGAGGCATCAACATTAACTACTACACTGCTGCACCGCCCTTTTTATACATGTCCTACCCTATTCCGTGTGGCGCTGCAGTCACGTCTCTTTCCTTTTCCTAGTACTTTATGTAGCTCGTGTAAAGCAGTCTCCGTTTCCAACTCCTTATTCTCTTTTTCTGTTAACGTTTTTGCTTTCCATGTTATTTTCACTACCTTTTTTTCTCTAAACATTTCTTGCACATTTTGTCCTACACTGTTCATAATCCTTTCCTGAGTTCTTTCTTTCTCCTTTTACGTCTTTTCTCTCGTTACACTGCCATCTTTCTTTATTAATGTGCTT
This sequence comes from Protopterus annectens, assembly GCF_019279795.1. NCBI lineage: Eukaryota > Metazoa > Chordata > Ceratodontiformes > Protopteridae > Protopterus > Protopterus annectens. Next base: position 52,900,754 of record NC_056732.1, read on the forward strand.
AAGTAACTTGACGCTTCTCTTTTTCACTTGTAAAAATATTTTTGCTTAAGTAATTCTTGTATTTTTCTTGCTTTTTGTCATATAATTTTTTTCTTTGTCAAAATACTTTTCCATTCTGTTCTATATCTTCCAATACATCATTGTATGTTCTTTTATATTTTTCTTTTCTACTTTTCTAGCATCAAATTGGCACTGTAAAAACATTTTTATATTTTTCTTAAATGTCCGCCAATCAGATGAATTTTTGTAACATGTTCTCATAGTAATTTGATCTTTCCATATCTATATTACTAATTTCTTTCCTTCATTCCATGCCTTCTCATTTATCCTTTTTATTCCTTTTCCTATTTTAATATATTCCTTGTTTCCTTTTATCTCTAGACATATTGCAAGATGATCAGAAAATCCTGTTTCAACTACCTTCCCTCCTCCTATAACTAAACTTTCTGATACTGTAAAATAAGTTATTTCAGTTCTGTCAATACCCCTTTTTGTGTCAAAGTTTTAACTTATCACATCTTGTAATAATTTTCTTGTATCTGTTTTCTTTTTAAGCTTTCCTCTTAAATTATAATTAACTTCCTGCTATTATAATATTCATATTTATTACTACATAGTCTACAATCTGATGAAATAAGTTTTCCTTTTCATTACAATTAGTATAAGCATATAACATTATAATTCTGTATCTTGTATCTTGTAATATTTTTCTTGTATCTGTTTTCTTTTTAAGCTTTCCTCTTAAATTATAATTAACTTCCTGCTATTATAATATTCATATTTATTACTACATAGTCTACAATCTGATGAAATAAGTTTTCCTTTTCGTTACAATTAGTATAAGCATATAACATTATAATTCTGTGTCATTGTTCTTTTCATTTTAAATCTGTAATGATTAATCTTCCCATTTTGCTAAAGTTACAACTAATGTGCGAGACATCCAGGATGGCTACACATTGAGTGACAGCTTAATTCTAACTGCCCCAGTTTGAAAATAGAAACTTAGCAGAGAAAACCTGTGAACCTGGATTTCCGAGAAATGTCAATAACTGGCTAGTAAGTGCACTCACTAGATTCCAGGAAAAATGAAGTTGAGAACCTGAAGGAAAATCTGCTACAAAAGGGGACAAAAACACTGGGAAAAGTACTGTAGCTCTTCAGCAAAAAGCAGTGCAAGCTCCACCCATAGCTTCCAGTACACTTAAGTATAAAGCACCTGTACACAGACCTGACTAAAATAAAACACTGATGGAGTATATCAACACAAACAATAAAAGGCTTGAAAAAAAGGAAGAAGTCTTAAACAGATACTCGGATAAGGAGATAAAACTGCAAACCTCAGAGGTAGAAATGAAAAAAAAAAGCTGGCTGAATGAGACTGCACAAGAAGAGATGTTTCAAAAAATAATAGAATTAGAGGCAGAGCACATAGGGAACACTTGAGATTTTCTGCTGTACCTGCGAATCTGAAAGGAATAGATTGCATTAATTTCATGAAAGTACAAATAAGCAACTGGACTGGTATTACACAGCAGAAGTTTAGTTGAAATGTCACATTGTGTGTATGCTCCAAACCGGGCTAAGAGAAAACCTAAGCCTTTAATAGTTAAGATGCAGTCCTAGCAATAGAAGGAATTGATTCTGGCAGAACTGTGGCAGGACGAAGTACTAAAAGGAGACAGCAGTGTTTATGGAGAATGAAGACTCATTGTACACCAGTCCGAAGAGGAATACATGTATTGCATTGCATAGGGAATGTCGAGAAGCAGACGTAAGATTCAAACTGTTGCACCCAGCTATCTTCAAAATATTTTTCCCTGGAGGAACAGTATCATTTTTTTGATGAAGTACATGCACTGGAAGAAATATAAAAGTTTGTCCAACAAAAAGTGAGCTGGGAAACTGAGGGAGATTCTACTTTTTGTTCTTCTAGTAATAAAGACCACAGAGAGACTGTGCCAGTGAAACCTTTTCCATTGTTTCAAAGGAAAATGCTTGAGAGAGGTAAAAAAGTATAAGAGTTGACTAGAATCGAGTACATTGGAAATGAAGCAGAGACAGGGTTTAGGAGATGGAAATGAACAGGAATAGAACGAGAATCTGGAAGTATTGGACTTTTTTGGACTTTGTTAAACCTGTGAATAAAGTAAAAAATTCTGCCACAACTGCTTGCCAAAGTAAAAACAAAGCTTTTATTAACTGTTAATTTTTAAGCGCTTTTCGATTTATATATTTTCTACAACAGCACATTTTGTATTACTGTGTGCCTTTAATTTTGTTAGCTTTTAATTTCAACATATATACTGGTCAATACTAGAAAACACTCGACTATATTCATATTTGTATCGGAGAAATTAAAAAATTGGATCGTGATTGTAAAGCTTATCAGCAAGGAACGGCTTATCCTGCTCCTTCTGTTGCTCAGGTTTGGCACAAAGGCACAGTTACAAATGGGTTATCTTCAGTGAACACTTGTACTATTGCTGATAACAATAGTCAAAACCAGCAGGCGAATCAAACGTCTATTGTTAATGATGTTAACCATTGGAATAATAACCTTGATGTTCTTAATAATGACAATACTGTGGGCCCAGTCGAAGTTAGGAGGAGTGAAAGGTTACAAAATTGCCCCCAGGGGCAAAACAATTTTGGTCAGTACAATCAGAACCAAAATTTTCGGCATGCCAATCACACCGGTGCCAGACCAAAACAGCAGAAGAATGCTCAGCCGAACAAACACAAACAGAAATCCAACAAATGCAAGACTTGGTTAACTTTACATTCGACCAGGCCGAACTAATGCCTGACTTGACTAATTTCAACAAACAAGGTGTGATTGACTTGTGTTTGGATCTAGGGTCATTTGATAATGACCGACCAAGTTGATTTTAATATTAGCCAGGTGATAATTGACCCTGGCATTATTGTATGCCCTGTTATTGTTACTAACAAGACGGGGGATTTTAATGTTTATAATTTTTCATCTGTTGTTATTACACCTGATATTGTGGACTTTTTGGCTAAAGGATACACATATGTATTACTATATATTGTATTTTGTCTCTGCTATTGCTTGGAGCTTTTCTCCCCGGGCCTCTACTGAAAATGGACATATATCCAGCTAGACTAGCCCGGTCAACAAATGTGAAATAAATAAAAATAAATAAATAAATGTTCCAGCGCAAAAACTTGATTTGGTTAAAACAATTGTAGACATTAAAGCTTTTACTAGGAAATTGAATTTTAACTTAATGATGGGTGACACCATTAATGAATTATGTACTGATAAATTGTATATACCTAGTACATATAATCCTCCATTACATCTGGTATCACAAATTTTTGAACAAATGTGCGAATTGGATATTAGACAAGCTATTAAAAATGGTTTTAAAACCAATACTATCCATCACATAAGTAGGGTTGAACGTGAGTACTTAGGTTATATTAAATCACAAGATATTTGCATTTGCAAACCTGACAAAGGAGGGGGATTAGTCATTTTTGATAACATTGATTATCAAGAACGCATGTTGACATTGTTGGATAATTATGCTTATGAACTGAGCTCACGCTCAGAAGTTAATAAAGCATACAGCGTAATTAAAAGCTGTATCGAGGACATGTTTATAGATGGTAGATTAGAACAAAATGTCTATAATTACATGTCAACATTATACCCAAAATATCCATATCTATTTGGTATCCTGAAGTTTCATAAAAATGTAACAAACCCACCCATGAGACCCCTTGTTGATGGTCGTGGCTCACCAACATATCCCTGTGTTAAGGTGCAGAAATACTTGATACAAGAGGACCAAATTTGTAAAGATTCATGGTCCTTCTTAAAGAAAATTTGATAGTCTACAGTATAATGCAAACTACAACTTACTCACAGTGGATGTGAAAGATCTTTATATACTTGTATACCACACGACTTGGGGATCGAATGGGTGGGTTTAATGCTTAAGAAAAATGGAGCCCCCACCCTTGAAATTTCATTGGTGACCGAATTACTTGAGCTTATACTTATAACAGCTCCTTTATGTTAGGGAATGACTTCTATTTACAAAAAGTGGGAGTCGTTATGGGCTCACCTTGTGGGGGCAAGCATAGCGAACCTAGTTATGACTTTTTGGGAATTGGAATTTGTGTTTAAAAATGCTAGTCTCCGGGATCGCATAGTTTACTATACACGTTATATAGACAATATATTTATCCTCTTAAATGGCGACCTAGAGACTAGTAATAATGTGCTTGAACAATTAAATCAGTCAACCCAATTCTTACAATTTACATCCACATTCGATACAGAAGCAATAGCATATTTAGATACTTGGCTAGCTAAGAATAGAGAATTGGGCAGTTTTGTAGCTAAGATTCATAGGAAAAGTACATATTCCAATACATTCCAACACTTTTCAAGTTGTCACCCATGTCATCAGAAGCGGTCGGTCATCAAGGGACAATTAGTAAGAGCTTCACGTATAGTAAGTCAGGATGTAGAGTTTATAGATGAATGCTATTTTTTGAAAAGCATGTTTTTACACCAAGGTTACCCAGAGACCATGTTAGATGGTCTAATTGATGAGGTTAAACATAAGAGATCCATTAGTATGTATAAACCCATTTTAGGTGTTAAGTATGTTACACCTGAACAGATTGGGTTATTAAATACAATGACTTATTAATAATAGTGATCATACTTCTGTTATTTCTAAAGATATTTGTACACATTTTATCACTACATATTCTATACATAGTCAATTTTGTATTGACATCATCCGGAAAACTGGGATTTATTTAAAACTAATCCCAATATTTGTAGTAAAATGGGTGATATTCCTAGTGTTATTTTTAGGAAAGGTAAAAATTAAAAAAAACTACTTGAACAACAAAGACGTAGTTACCCTAGAATAACAGGCATGGATAAATGTCAAAGTTGCAGTTTTTGTAAATATGTAGAGGTAGTGAATTCTTTTACTATCAACGGGTTGCAATTCAGAATAAAATTAAGGTTCAACTGTAATTCTAGAATGGTTGTTTACTTGGCTATTTGTCAATTTTGTCCTGCTTTTTATGTAGGCAAAACGGAGCGTAGGCTCAGTGAAAGAATTTATGAGCATCAATATGCTATAAGTAGAAAGAAATTAGATAACGCCTTAGCCAAACACATCCAGGGAAATAATGAACACAAATTCAAGTTTTTGGCTATTGATCAGGTTTATCAAGAAATTAGGGGTGGTCCTTTGCCTTTGCAGCTTGAAGAATTAGAGTTAGCCTGGAAAATTAAGTTGAATGCATATAATTTTCCAGGCTTAAATGATACCTGTTCTTTAAGCAGTATTTTAAAACTAAAAAGTTTGCAGAGATGACCGGGTGTTTACACACTCTGTGTTCACCATGCATCTGCTGTATGTTTTTATGTATGTACAACTTGAGTTTAATACTGTGTTGCAAGTAATATGGCTTTTATAGTTTATAGTCATTTGATAAAGTGTTACGGCCAGTAACTAAGTATTAATCAATGCAATGGTTACTTAGTAGTTGGTAGACTGATTTATAGTTCGTTTTATTTTCTGCATATGTCTTTCATTTTTAGTTCAGTTTGTATTTTTATTCTATATTCTTATGATTTTCATACTTCACTTATGTTAATATGTTTAATTTTAGTAAAGGACGATTTATATATTTTCTACAACAGCACATTTTGTATTACTGTGTGCCTTTAAGTAAGTAAGGAGTGAGCAATGTTCTAACAGGATTGGTTAATGTGCTCATCTGAGCCTATTTATACTGTTTTTAAAATTTTTATACTGTTTCTGAAGAAGTTTGCACATTAGGCAAACGAAAAGCGCTTAAAAATTAACAGTGAAATAAAAGCTTTGTTTTTACTTTGGCAAGCAGTCGTGGCAGAATTTTTTAACAGTTTATTTGTTAAACTTGTAGTAGACTCTAAAGCATATGCCGTACTTCATGTCTTTAATGTTAGGAAAAATACTAAGGAGGTGGGGAGAGGAGGGAGAATGTTAACCAAGTAAAACAAATTTTTTTCTTAATAGTACTGTTTAATTGTTGCATGATTTTATTTGCATGTTATAATGTTTTTCAGTTATTTAAGTGTAGCAGGAATACTAATGTAAATAGGTGTTCCTGATGTTCATCGTGTTACCCTGCTGCAGTCATCACACTTGGGTTATCCTGTCGTCAGGCAGTCCCGCAGTCGGCCGGAATTCCAAAGTCTTGGTCCGGCGTCGGTTGCTGTCGCTTCTTCCCTGACGTCAGTGCGCCTGGGGTATATATAATGCATCCGACGCCATTTTCTTCAGTCTTTCTTGCCGCGCAGTGCCCGAAGCAGAAGCAGTTTGCAAGTGCCGGTCGGCCGACTCCTGAGATTTTCGAAGTCGAATTTCAGATCCGAAGTCTTCAGTAAAGCTAAGTACCCTGTTGGGGAAACTTTTCTTGCCTCAGACCGATGTCAGAAAAAGTTAACAATTGTATTTCTTGTGGGAAGCAAATACCTCATAAGGATTTTCATTCTTACTGCATACCTGGCCTAGGCCCAGACCACGACGTCACTAGTTGTCGTTTTTATGCTAGGTTTAATACGCATACTATAAAAAGACGCTTTGATTTCGCACGACACTACTTCGGTAGAAAATTTAACTACACTATGCCGTCGGAGCAACCGACTACCGGTGTGCACAAAAAACGCAAGGATAAGGACAGGCAGCCTAGACCCAAGCCAGACTCCAAGGCCTCGGCTGGTCCGGTCTCCGGTTCACCGGTCTTCAGTGAGGCTCCGACGCAGCCCCACTACCGCAGATCTGGAACCCGAGACCGCTTCGGAATTTTGGCGGAAAGTACTAGGCCGACGCAGCCATTTTGTTTAGCCCCTGCCAACGACACTGCTGAAAAAGATGTCGGTCCTGCAGAAACACCTTCGGATTCTGAAGGCGTCTTCAGACCGACGACGCTCACCATTAAAGCATATCCTAAGACTAAGACTCCTATTAAACCTAAAAAGACTGCACATCAGTCCCCTGTTCAAGGTCCCATGCCTAAGAAACAGATGCTCAAAATGGCGGAAGATTTGATCTCTTTAGTCAGGGGTTCCCAACCCCCTCCTGACAAAAGGCCTAGACAAGAGGAAGATTATGCCTCCTCTGAACAAGTGTCTATTTCCTCAGGCTCCTGTGAGGACCAAGATTATTCCTTCTCCCCTTATGAAGATTCTGATGCTGAGGATTCTATTCCCTCAGCTTCTCCTCCTGAAGACTACTCCTTTGGGGAAACTTTACACACTATGAGGGAACATTTTCACTGGGAAGGTCAGGACTACTCTGACTCAAAGAAAAGGCTCAGAGAGTTTCTTTTACTCCCCCAGCACAGACCTCTTGCCATCCCCCCCCAGTTTTGGACATTGTGGATGATGTTTACTTAGAATCCAGTTTGAACCCAGATTCTTTGCCTCCTGCTCCGGCCAAACCTGACAAATACTATAGAGTGCCTGATTCCCACAAATTTGTTTATAAAAGTCCTGTTGCTGATCCAGAGACTATCTCCCAGGTTCCCAAAGGGGCTAAGGCTTCTATGGCAAAAAATCCTGTACCCTCTGAAAGGGACTCCAGAGCACTAGACAGGTGGGGGGAAAAAGGTTTACACCTCAGCCACTCTAGTTATGAGGGCACTAAACTGCCAGTTTCACATGCTAAAATATCAGCAATTTCTAATGTCTCAGTTAAAACAAAAAATGAGCACAGTCCCTCACCAGTCTGAATTGAAAGAAATGCAGGATCTGTTACATGCAACTGAACAGGTGGGCAAACATACTTTACAATGTGGGTTTGATTCTTTGGAGGCTTCCTGCAGAGCAGCTGTCACTGGGTCTGTTATACGTAGGCATGCTTGGTTAAAGGAACAAACTCTGCCTGATCATGTCAAAGCAAAGCTTCTAGATGCTCCCTTACAGCAGGATGTTCCTTTTGGAGTTAAAGCAGAAGAAGTCTTAAAGAAAATGGAGGATAAGGCAAAATCTATGCAGACAGTCAAAGATTTCCTACAGGTACAGCAGGTATTGCAGAAGATACCTCCGTTTCATTGCAGTTTCAATCATTACCAATTCTCTGCACTGCCCTTTGGTTTATCTACTGTGCCCAGGGTCTTCACAGAATGCTTGGCACCAGTTATTGCATACTGCAGACAAAGAGGAATTCAAATATACCCATACCTGGATGACTGCCTCATCCAAGCAGAAAGCAAGGGCATCCTCTTACAACATCTGGCTTTTGTAAAACATCTTCTAAGTTGCCTGGAGTACACAGTAAACGAAAAGAAATCAAAACTAGTACCCTCACAAAATATGACATTCCTGGGTGCCAGCTTGAATACAACGGCCCAGAAGGCTTATCTGACACCAGACAAACCACTACAACTGACTCAATATTTCAAAACAATGGCAACAAAGACCCAATTACCTGCAAAAAAAATTCTGCAGGCCTTGGGCTTCATGGCATCTTGCATACTACTAATACCATTTGCAAAGCTGCATATGAGGAAATTACAGTGGTACCTAAAAAGCGTATGGTCTCAACACAGCCACAGCTTGGACACAATGATATCTCTCATTCCCTGCCTACAACAGGAGTTTCTATGGTGGTCACTGGCATGTCACCTCAACAAGGGTCAGCCTTTCACCTTGCCCCCAGCCAGGCAAACTATGACAACAGATGCCTCTGACTACGCCTGGGGGGCACACATGGCAGGACAAGTGCGTTCAAGGCGTATGGACTGCAGATCAAAGGAATCTGCATATCAATCAAAAAGAGATGCTAGCTGTACAGAATGCTCTGACAGCCTTCAAGAATCTGTTACATCCAGGACAACTTACAATAAGGACGGACAACACCACAGTAATGTGGCACATAAACAATCAAGGGGGTACACACTCCTACCCTCTATGCAGGCAAGCAATGACCTTGTGGAACACAGTTCTGGCTTACCAAGTTCAGTTACAAGCTCAATTCCTGCCAGGAAAAAAGAACACACTGGCAGACGACCTCAGCAGAAACATCATGGATCCCCCCCACCCCCCCGAGTGGAAACTGGATCCACAAATATTTGCAATGATAACTCAAAAATATGGCCTTCCAAACATAGACCTGTTTGCCAGTCCTCAAAACTATCAACTAACAAAATTTTGTACAAGGACACTTAACCATCAAGCTTGGAAAGTGGACGCACTCTCATTCAGTTGGAAAAACCTGACAGTATATGCCTTCCTTTCATTGCCTCTCCTCACAAAGGTGCTTCTGAAAGTCAGAAAGGAGAGACCACGACTGATACTCATAGCCCCAGACTGGCCACGCCAGCACTGGTACCCACTATTGAGAAATATGGCCCAGGGCCCACCTTGGATTTTACCACAAATTGCCCATTTGCTCACACAGCAAAACAATCAGATTCTTCACAGCCAGCTAAAAACCTTAAATCTGACTGCATGGCAGATCACCTAAACATCCAGCCACCTCCTCTTTCCCAAGCAGTTATGGATGTTATTCTGGAAGCTAGGAGGCCCAGCACCAGGAAGGCCTATTTGGACAAATGGAAAAGGTTTTGTGCCTGGAACCAAGCTAAAGGTCAAAACACACTTCAGCCTCACATGCCTCAGATTCTACAGTATTTAACTGAGATGTTGCACAAAGGACTTTCTTTTTCTTCCATTAAAATCCATGCATCGGCTATTTCAGCCCACTACAACATGGAACCACCCTTATTTTCGCATCCACTTCTAAGGCAGTTCCTCAGAGGGGCAAAAAAAATTAGGCCCCCCAGGAGATCACCTACACCAACATGGGACCTAAATTTTGTTCTGGAAAAACTTACGCTACCTCCCTTTAAACCAGCTTTCTCTGCAGATCTACAGTTCCTGTCATGGAAGACTGCCCTGCTGCTAGCTATAACTTCAGCTAGAAGAGTCTCAGAGCTGCAGGCACTAATGGCAGTGGAACCTTTCCTCATTTTCCATCAAGACAGAGTTTCTCTACGAACTAATCCTTCCTTCATGCCTAAGGTGGTTTCCAGCGCGTCTTTAAATCAAACCATTTACTTACCCACCTTCTTCCCAAACCTACAGAACAAAGGAGAAAGACTCCTGCATTCCTTGGACATTCACAGGCAACTTCGTTACTACTTGGATAAAACTAAGGCTTTCAGAAAATCTGACCAGCTCTTTGTATCCTATGCTACAGCTTCACAAGGGAAGGCTATATCAAAACAAACCATTTCCAAATGGATAGGACATTGCATTCGTTTTTGCTATACCCATCATGGAAAACCAGTTCCTTCTACCATTAGGCCCCACTCTACCAGGGCAACAGCTACATCTACAGCCTTCCTCAGGGGGGTTCCAACCAAGGAGATTTTGGAAGCTGCAACTTGGAGTTCAGTACACACCTTTACCAAACACTATCACTTACCACTTTACTCTAAGACTAGGGCTGGCTTCGCCACTGCAGTTCTGCAGGGCCTTCTAGCCTCCTCTAACCCTCTCTAACTCCTCCACCCATCCATAGCTTTGGGATTCTACCCAAGTGTGATGACTGCAGCAGGGTAACACGATGAACATAGTACAGTTTTGTACCTACCATAAATGTAGATGTTCGAGTGTTCACCCTGCTGCAGTCCAGGTTACCCTCCCTCCATCCCCTCTGATCTAACTGGCTAAATCTCTACAATACCTTCCTGATGTATTTGCTTATAGCTGGAGGGATTTTGTGTTTGTGCAAAAATTACTTAATTTGGTACTAATTACTGACCACCTTTTTGGGGGCACCTGACATCTGGGGCAAGAAAAACTGAAGAAAATGGCGTCGGATGCATTATATATACCCCTGGCGCACTGACGTCAGGGAAGAAGCGACAGCAACTGACGCCGGACCAAAACTTTGGAATTCCAGCCGACTGCGGGACCGCCTGACGACAGGATAACCCAAGTGTGATGACTGCAGCAGGGTGAACATAGGTTCATAGGTTCATACTAGGCTATCTGCCCAAGGGCATTTATAAGCCTAGCCCATAGTTATTTGGCTTTCGCCACCCCTTTAGTTTGAATAAAACTATGCCTATTATTTTGCTGTGCCTCTGTCAAGCAGTGACACTGAAGTAATCCCTGGGGTATATCTGCGATCCCCCATCCATTGGTCAAGATTCCTCTTGAACAAGGCCAGCGAGGTGCTCTGCCTCACATGTACCGGGATTTTGTTCCACAGCATAGGGAGTCTGGGTGATGAATCTGTCCCTCCAGCATGTTCTATTAATAACCGTGTCAAGGTTTAAGTCTCCCGCCCTTGTGGTTCTGAGGGATCTAGATTTTTTGAGGTGAAGCATATTTATCAAATCAGGGTTTGACATGGCCTTATATGTCAGGCACAGGTCACCTCTGAGCAAGCGGTATGAGACTGAATAGAGCTGGAGTTCTTTCAGTCGGGCAGCATAAGACATATTTTTGAGACCCTTTATCCTTTTGGTGAGGAACTTTTGGGGCCTTTCCAGCTGCTGCAGGTGTCTGGTCAGATACATTCGAATGGGGCATTGTACTCAATCATAGGTCTAATGAGTGATGAGTACAGGGGCGATGACCTCCCTTGATCTAGATGTGAATCCCTTCATGATCAGGTGGGCAATGTAGAAGGTTTTCCTAACTACTTTAGCAACATGAGTGTCAAGCGAAGGCTACTGTCAACCTGGGTCCCCAGATCCCTGATGACTTCTTCTGTGCTCAGTGGATTGCCACCTATATGGTAGCTAGGGGTAACCTTGTTTTTCCCGAAGGGTATGACTATGCATTTCTTGGCATTTAACTTTAGGCCATGGCTCTGGCACCAGTTATCCGTTTCTGTGAGGCCCTTCTGAAGGATATCTGTGTCAGATGTGTTTTCGACTATGGCGCCCAGTTTGCAGTCATCTGCAAACTTTGTCAGCCATAACCCTCCTGTGTTTGCTTGTACTTCAGAAAAGTAGATGCCGAACAAGAGTGGACCCAGGACTGAGCCCTGTGGGACACCACTTGTGACAGGCTTTGACTCTGACATGGCTCCAGCAACTCTGACCCTGTGGGTTCTGTCACTTAGCCAGTTTGCAACCCATCTTGTGATGTATGGGTTTACATTCAAGCTGATGAGTTTTTGATGATACCTGAGTGGGGTATTGTGTGAAGGCCTTTGCCAGGTCAAGGTAGGCTGTATGGACTGCCTTTCCTCATCAATGGCCTTGGTGACTGTCTCGAAAAAGTCAACCAAGTTTAAAAGGCATGATCTGCCTTTGACAAAGCCAAATTGGGTTGGATCCAAAGTCTGCAAGTTCCCTATGTCTTTATTTATGAGTTCCATTATGATCCTCTCCATGGCTTTGCAGATAAGGCTTGTCAAGCTAATGGGACGGTAATTTCCAGGGTCGGTGGAGGCACCGCCCTTGTGAAGTGGGACCACAGTCGCCGTGCGCCACTCCTTGAGTGCGTATCCTGAGGTGAGGCTAAGATTAAACAGCTGTCCTAACTGCGGGTTTAATTCCTCATTAAGTTCATGGAGCACACAGCCGGGGACACCATCCGGTCCCATGGATGCTGTGTTTTTTGCTTTGGAGAGAGCAGTTCTCACCTGGGCGTTGGAGATGTTTGGGGGCTACAATCCTCTGGTATAGATATCTCTCCTTTGGGGAGAAGTTTGCACTGAACCTGTCAGCCAGTATGTTGGCAATGTGTGTAGATTCAGTAATCTTCACATCATTTTGAACTAATTCTGAGCATATCTGGGAGTTTCCTCCTAGGTTTCTAACATAGCTAAAGAAGGCCTTATGATTGTCTTTTGAATCCTTGGCGATTTTTCTCTCAAAATTTGCCTTGGATGATTTTATGAGAGCGCTTAGTTTTTACTTATAATGATCAAGGGTGTCTTACCTTTCAAGGATTTTGCTCTATCTTGTAGTAGCTTCCTCCTTTTGTTGTAGAGCTTGTTTATGGCTGGGGTCCACCAGACTGGACGCTTGCCTTTGGTACAAAGAGTCTTAGTTTTGTTTGGGATTGCCTGATCCATGCAGTCCTGTAGGTGCTGGTAGAAGGCATTTGTAAGTGATTCAGCGGTTTGAGTAATGTTTGCCACTGGCTCAGGGGCCTTAAAGGAGACCACACTAGTTTTTAGAAGTGTGAAGTCGGCTTTTGAGAAGTTTTTCACTGTGGTCTTTTTGTTTCAGGTGGGGGCGGGATGAGGACCTCCAGCGAGATTAGTTTATGATCTGATCTCACCAGTGAGGGGTATACTTCCGGTGTTGAACATTGTGATCCCATGTTCGTGATGATGAGATCAAGTATGTTTTCTCCTCTTGTGGGGATGGTGACTAGTTGTTCCATGGCATTTGAGTTTATGAACTCCAGGAACCTTTGGGCTAGAGTGTTTGGGCTTGAGTAGTGTTCCCAGTCTATATTAGGGTAGTTGAAGTCACCTAGTATGATGGTGTTTGGAGATACATTTATCCCCTCCATTGTTTTCAGGAAGGCCATGTGAGGTTCCTGAGTTTGAGTTTGAGAGGGTGGCCTGTAACATGCTACAAATTGCAGAGCAGTCTTGCCTATGGTTAATTGCACCTGGATGGTCTCCGATGCATCGTGCGTTGCCACCAACCTTGAGGTGTGGGTGTCCTTTATGAATATGGACACCCCCCCCTCCTTTCTTGGTGTTGTCCGGATTTTGGGGCCGGAACGCATGATATGAGGTGAAACCTGCTAGTGCTGGGGTGCTCTCAGGAGCCTTGAACCAGGTTTCTGTCACAGCACAGACATCGATGTTCTCCATACTGAGAAGGGCCTCGAGTGCGTGCATCTTGAGATTGAGACTTCTGGCATTGAGCAGCATTACCCTTAGTTTTTTTACTTTTTTGTGTTCTAGGGTGGTAGGTTTAGAATTTGAGCCTTGCCTAAAAAAGGCACTATGGGGGTGGCAAGAGCCTTTGCCAATATCCGGAAGCCTAGGGGGTGACAGGTGCAAGCCGTCCCTTGCGAAGCAGCATGGCTTGTCCAGAATGTCATCCCAGGCAGACAGACATTGGATCCCCTTTGAATGACACCAGAATTTAAGCCAATTATTAAAGCTGATCATCTTATTACTGTATTGTGGCATCATTCTAGGTGAAGGTAGGATACTGCTCAAGGTCAGGGTCATACCTGCCTGGGCTACATAATCAGAGAGCTCCTCAATGTCTCTTTTCATGTAGTCCAAGGAGGTACGTCTCAGGTCGTTGACACCAGCGTGGACAATGACTGAGTCGTACTTGTACCTGCTGTTGAGAGACCTGAGTGCTTGTGTTATGTGGAGGATTCTAGCGCCCTACAGGCAGCTTACTGTGACCTTCTCCTTACTCAGTCTGGTGAGCGGGACGTCAGTGTGTCTGACTATGGAGTCACCTATGACAAGTATGTTTGGTGTTGTATTTGGCCTTAAGGGCAGTGACTGCTTTGCACACTGATTTTGTTGTTTATGTGTTGTTTGTGTGGTGTATTGAGTTTGCAGTTGCTTGGGTGTCTGCTTTGGAGGCCTCTGCTGTTTAGGTAAATTTTTACTCAGAGCCTCCGAGTATGTCTTAGTGTGTTTATGTGTTTGATTCAGTGGTATGGTTGAGTTATGTGAGACTGGTATTGTGGTGTGTGTAGTTGCCTTCTCCTCCTGCCTGGTCTTGCCAGTCCTGAGTTGAGAGAGCTCAGCCTCCAGTCTGGCTAAATAGCTGCATCTCTCACAAGTGTTAGTGTTACATGGGAGGAGGAGATGGTTGTCCGTGTACATGAGGCAATTGTAACATTGTCTCAGAATTCCCAGATTCACCAAATGGGCAGGAGAGGACGCCAGCATCTGACCCTGTGTGCTAGAAAGAATTATGAGTTGGTATGAGACAGAAAAGTAGTGGGCTTAGCAGGGAAGTGGGCACTCCTGGGGGGTTTTGCTAGTGAGAGATTTGTATAATATGGGAGTGCTTGACCTGCAAAGAGAATGCTTATAAGATAAGGGATATGCTTATAAGACAAGTGCTGAGCTTTTTGAGAAGAAAAAGCTATTTGGAACAAGTGCTGCACTTTTTAGTGTAGGTGTAAACTGTTTAGGTTCCTAACAGAGCAGTTCTAAGGGAAAAATTGAAGAACAGACTTTCTGGAGCCAGAAAGAGTTTAACCTTGTTTAACCAGCGCTGCCCGATGCTGCTCTAGTGGCAACTCCGCGCTAAAGCACGTTAAAGCGTGCTTGATGGCAGGGGCTGGAAAGAAGCAGGAATAGACCCAAAAGGGAAAATAAAACTACAGTTTCAAGTCAGTAACCACCTCTACAGGGGGCAGGGAAGCTGCTCAATGTTAGTCACTGCCACTGATGAACAGAGAGACCCTCCTTCAGCCCAAGCAAAAATGGCCTCACAGAAACTTTCAAACAGTTCAGGAACAGCAAGCCTGTAACTGAACTTTTTTAACTCTCAGAAAAGTGGGAAAAAAGCAAGATTTTTTTTTTGTTTTTGTTTTTTACAGAGATAGCAGAGGTTCACAAGTAATATCAAGTTATAACAGTGCAGTAAATGACCCCACACAAGAGTGCTAGGTCAAGGACAGAAAATATGCAAGTTTTAAGAAAAAAACGATTTAAAATTAAGTGCAAACAGGAAATTCAGCAAACAGCTTTTGGTTGTGCTCTAAATACAGCTACTAATACAGAAATCAAGTTTAACAAGCCAGAAAATGCTCAAGCTAGGCAGCTATGCAGAAAAACTTAGCAAATAAACAGAGAAAAATACTTAAAATCTCAAAAGTGGCTCCTTCTTCTCTCAGCGTTTTTCCTCTTGGAGGGTGCTTCACCAACAGCCAACAAGCCTGAAAAGACGCTCAAACCACGAGGCAACTAGGTTTTAAGAGAGGAAGATGAAGGAGTTATGGAAATGACCCCTAGTGGCCAATAAAACTACAGTTTCAAGTCAGTAACCACCTCACGGGGCAGGAAGCTGCTCAATGTTAGTCACTGCCACTGACGAACAGAGAGACCCTCCTTCAGCCCAAGCAAAAATGGCCTCACAGAAACTTTCAAACAGTTCAGGAACAGCAAGCCTGTAACTGAACTTTTTAACTCTCAGAAAAGTGGGAAAAAGCAAGATTTTTTTTTTTTGTTTTGTTTTTACAGAGATAGCAGAGGTTCACAAGTAATATCAAGTTATAACAGTGCAGTAAATGACCCCACACAAGAGTGCTAGGTCAAGGACAGAAAATATGCAAGTTTTAAGAAAAAAACGATTTAAAATTAAGTGCAAACAGGAAATTCAGCAAACAGCTTTTGGTTGTGCTCTAAATACAGCTACACTAATACAGAAATCAAGTTTAACAAGCCAGAAAATGCTCAAGCTAGGCAGCTATGCAGAAAAACTTAGCAAATAAACAGAGAAAAAATACTTAAAATCTCGAACATCTACATTTATGGTAGGTACAAAACTGTGCTTTTTCTTTTTTCCTTTCTCCTTTCTCTTTCTCCTTATTCAGATTTAAGAAATGTAGGCACTGCAATGTAAAAAGTCTGGTTAAATGAACATGACAGAAGAAACATTAGTGTGCTTTTTCTTGACCTTGCATAGGGTAATGACTGGGTTAGGGCCATTAGTTTTATATAGTAACAAGTGTTAAGAGAAAGCCAAGTAAATAAAAAGAATTTTGAATAATATAAGGCTTTTTTTTTTAGTAAACAGTTTTGTATCTGATTGTCATATCTTTAGCAGACAATCGGATAAAGAGGAATGGTTTGGCGAAGTGTTTTCCTAGCGGAGAGTTGTATAAAGATAAGGCAAAACCGGACACAGCTTAATAGACTCACAGGCTCTACCATGCATCTTAGCATGGATAATCTTTTAGTTTAGCTGGAGTCTGTGTGTGGGCTGTCAGTTTGGAGCATTTGTTCCTATTAGGAGAGTAAAACTTCAGTATTTGAAGATGTACATAGTTTTGTGTGTTAAGTTAAAAGATTTTAAGGGAGTATTTTTTGTTTGAGGATTTTCAATAAAACAGTAAGTTCTGCAAGATGTGACATAGGCTGAAATGGAGATGACAAGAAACAATAGTATAAAAGATTAACCTGCCAAACAGTGCATGCATGTAACACTAAAGCTAGAATTAGACATTTAACAAAAAAGCTGTTGTACATAAAATGTGGGAATAATAATCCCTCCAGAATGATTCTTTTTATAATGTCTTTAAAAGTTAATGGTCTCACAGATAAATACCAAAAAGAGTAATGAACTATATTAAAAAATGTAGAGTGCAAAGAGCTGTGCCACAGGAGACACTTAGAATTGAATGTGTGAATTTGATAAAGAAAGGTTTTCAGGATGGTTATTCAGCAGAATACCTGGGGCAAAGGAAGAGAGTAGTACTTAATTTAATTGCAAGAGGAGCTCCATTAGTAATAGAGGCTAAAAAAGTAAATAATGGCAGATTTATAGTACTGGGGGATACTGGCAAGGGAGGATTGCACTGGCATTTATATTCCACCAAAAGCTGCATAATGGAGTTTTAGAAAATTCTGGGAGAAATCAGTTTTCAGCAAGGAATATTACTTATTGATGGGGACTGGAATTTGATTGGCAACATTGAAGATGTGTCTGGGGGTCAGAAGGGAAAATATAACAAAGGAGGGTAGATTTTTAAAGAAATGTATGAAAGTATTTGGCATGGAATATGCAAATTCATTACTAGGAGTTCGGAGTGAATTTTCATATTATACCCCAAGATATAAAAAATGGACTAGACAGAATTTACGTTTCACAGGAACATGTGCATTTAATTGAAGGTTGTGATACTCACCCAATAACTATTTCAGATTGTATGCCAATAATAACTAAAATAAAAACACAGGGTAATGAAGTAAAAGTGAGATACTGGCATTTTCCCACCTGTCTGTTAAAAAGAGAGGAATTTAATAAATGGGTAGTGGAAATTATTCAGGAGCTATTAGAGAAGATATAAATTTCTTTGAAAATTTAACTAGGGAGTGAGATAAAATTAAAGTGGAAGTTAAGGGTGGAAATAAAAGGAGATATGGTTAAGCAACAAGAATTATTTAGAGGGACTTTAAATGTTAAAGTATTACAGAATAGGGGGAATATCACAGAACAACAGGAGGAGCAACTGCAGAATGCTAAACAAAGTAAGGGATTACCTCGATAATATGCATGAGTCTAGAAGGTTTGCTGTTATACAACTGTTTTTTATATAACCCAAAAAGCCAAAACCAACTGCAGAAATGAAAACAAGTGAGACGAAACTGTCTCAGCTATGTAAGACAATACAAGTGAAGCAGGACCCGGTCAAGTAAAGCACGATTTATTCCAACCACAAACAATCACTAGAATAACGGTTAAGTGCTTTCATCTGTGAATACAGACTTCATCAGAACAACATTACTGTGTATTACTGACAATTTAAAAAAACTTTTTGGCGCCAAAATGAACCACTGAAAGTTCTCATTTAAAGTGACAATGCATAATATATACACACACTACGTATAAACATTATTAAAACCTCATATATAAAAATATAAATATATACATGAATTATTAAGACTGAAAGTTAAAAACAAATATTACATATAAATGGTCTCAGCTAATAAACTACTTAAGTTGTAATACTGATTTAATAGAAATAAAATCATTAATACCAGGGAATTTTGTGGCATTAGTTGCAATTTGCCAAAATGATTCCCTTTTACATAACTGTGCTTTATGATTACCCCCTCTAGCTGATATAAATATTTGATCAATAATAGCAAATTTAAACATATGTGTATCACCATATTTATTTATATGCCTAAATAGGGCATTTTTAGTGTCTTTAACTTTTATTTTATATAGGTGCTCGTAAATACGTCTTTTCAGTTGTCTCTCCGTTTTGATTATGTAGAATACAGCACATGTATTACACTTAGCTAAATAGACAATATTATTACTATTGCAGTTCCCCTTTCTAAACCGTACATATGTCTTATTAATATCATCCAATTTTATTCCTACATCTTCATTAATGGCGAAACAGCTGTTTTTTATAATAACTCTAGAGCACAAAAACTTTTAACAATGACTCGGGTAACAGAAAGTAGAAAGGGCTGTCACCAAGCTTAGGGAGCCTATAATAAGGAAGATAACCAAGGATCCTGTAGAAGTACTACAAATATTTTGGAAATTCTATGAAAGTCTATATAAAGCAGAGAAGTATGGAAGTCAAGAAAAGCTACAAATGCAAATATTTATGGAAGAATTAAATGTGGCAAGGTTAGGGGTATAGGAGGGTAAATTACTAACAGGATAGAAGGAGATGAGATAAAAAAAATGGTGTTGTATAACCAATGTACAGGAAAGTTCCCAGGAATGGATGGTGTTACTGTGAAAGTTTGGAAGCTTGGAGAGAAAAAAATGAAAAAGATCTTGAATGTTTTGTTTAACAGTATTTCAAGTTGAGGAGAAGTACCAGCATCCTGGAGGAAAGCGGTATTACCTAAAGAGGGTAAAGATCTATCAGTCCCAGCTTCATAAAGCCCTTTTCTGTACTAAATATGATTATAAAGTATTTCTTTTAAATGGCTAAAAGAATGGCAAAAGTGATGCCAAAATTGATAGATGTGGATCAGTGTGGTTTTGTGGAGGGGGGGGCAAACATTTAACAACATTAAAAGAACAGTGATTTTCCAGAGGGAAGCAGAATGTAAGAAAATACCACTGTTGTGGATGGGTCTTGATGCAGAGAAAGCATTTGACAGAGTAATCTGGGACTTTGAGCAGAGCAGTGGAAGCGTTTGCATTCCCTGAAAAAATTATAAGGTTGATTAGAAGGATATATGAAGGATCAGAGGTGAAAATTTAAGTGGGTTTATTCTCGCTGAGAATCTCTGCTTGAGCAGAGAAACGAGGCATGAGCGTCCTTTTGTTTGCATTATATTTAGAACCATTGGCAAAGAAAATAAGGAATTCAGAAAGTCAAGGATGTAATTGGTATGGTAATCCAGAAAAGCTGGCTCGATTTCCAGAGGACATTATTTTATACCTGACAAAACTGGAAAAGGACATTACAGTACTGTGGAACATATTGAGAGATGTTCATCGTGTTTCACTGTTGCAGTCATTACACTTGGGTTATCCTGCTGGCAGGTGACCCGCAGTCGGCCAGAGTTCCAAAGTCTTGATCCGGCGTCGGCTGCTGTCGCTTCTTCCCTGACTTCAGTGGTATATAATATGCAACCGACGCCATTTTCTTCAGTCTTTCTTGCCGCGCGGTGCACGAAGCAAGTGCCGGTCGGCTGACTCCTGAGATTTTCGAATTCGAATTTCAGAACCGAAGTCTTCAATAAAGCTAAGTACCCCGTTGGGGAAACTTTTTCTTGCCTCATACCGATGTCAGTAAAAGTTAATAATTGTATTTCTTGTGGGAAGCAAATACCTCATAAGGATTTTCATTCTTACTTGTATTCCATGCCTAGGCCCTGACCACAACGTCACTAGTTGTCGGTTTTGTGCTAGATTTAACAAACGCACTATTAAACGTCTGTTTGATTTTGCTTTGCATTACTTTGGCCGAAGGTTCAATTATATAATGGTGTTGGAACAACCGACGACCGGAATTCACAAAAAACGCAAAGACAAGGATAAGGACAGGCATCCGAGATCCAAAACCGACGACGAAGCCTCTTCTAGGCCAGTCGCCGGTTCTCAGTGAGGCGCTTTTGCAGCCCCTGACACCCGCTGCCTCAGAGCCTCAGGCCGCCTCCGACTCCCACGTGGAGACAACTAGGCCTCTAGAAACTCAAGGTATTGGGCCTACGGAAACTAATCCTTCAGATGGGTCCGGAGCCGCTGAGCAGGCACCGGCTTCTGAGGGTGTTTTCAGACCTTCACAGCTTACCTTCAAAACAACAACCAAGTCTAAAACACCATTAAAGACAAAGAAACAAGTACAGCATTCTCCTGGACAGTCCTCCATGCCTAAGAAACAGATGCTCAAAATGGCCGAAGACCTAATTACTCTGATCAGGGGTTCCCATCCCCATCCTGATAAAGGGCCTAGGCAGGATACAGACTATGATTCTTCTGATCAGGTTTCCATTTCCTCTGAATCCTCTTCAGACCAGCGATACTCTATACCCACCTATGAGGACTCTGATGCTTAAGAATCCATTCCTTCAGCCTCTCCTCTTGAGGATTACTCTTTTGGGGAAACTTTACATGCCATGAGGGAGCATTTCCATTGGGAGAGCCAGGATTATTCAGAATCCAAGAAAAGGCTCAGAGATTTTCTTTTATTGCCTCAGCACAGGCCCTTGCTATTCTGCCTGTGTTAGATATTGTGGATGATGTGTTCTCTGAATCTAGTTTAACCCCTGATTCTTTGCCCCCAGCACCAGTCAAGCCAGACAGGTACTACGGACTCCCTGACTCTCTCAAATTTCTTTATAAAAACCCTGCTGCTGACCCAGAAACTATTTCCCAGGGTCCCAAAGGGGTAAAGGCTTCCAATGCTAAAAATCCATCCCCCTCTGACAGGGATTCTAGAGCATTGGATAGATGGGGGAAGAAAGTTTACACTTCTGCAACTTTAGCAGTGAGGGCTTTAAATTGCCAGTTCCACATGCTTAAACACCAACAATATTTAATGTCTCTGTTGAACCAGAAAATGCTTACAAGCTTCGAAGGTCCTGATTATAAGGAAATGCAGGATTTATTGCATGCAGCTAAACAAGTGGGAAAACATACTCTGCAATGTGGTTTTGATTCATTAGAGACGTCTTGTAGAGCCGCAGTTACAGGATCTGTGATTCGAAGGCATGCTTGGTTAAAAGAACAAAGTTTACCTGACCATGTTAAGGCAAAATTATTGGATGCTCCTTTAGAGCATGATATCTTGTTTGGTATTAAGGCAGAAGAGGTATTAAAGAAAATGGAGGATAAAGCAAAATCTATGCAAACAGTGAAAGATTTCATACAGGTACAGCCACCTAGATTTAGCAGAAATTGGCCTTCACAAAATTGGTCCTTTCTAGTGTCAGACAGACCACAAAGAGGCAGATACAGACACCCAAGAGGCAGATCTCAGCCCCAAGGCTCTTACAGACCATGACAGTGGGGTGCTTCAACCCCAAAAGGAGGAGAAGACAAGTCACAACCTTATAGGAAACAGTCCCAATGACTTTCCCTTCCAAATGCCAAGCACTTACCTTTTGGAAGCTCCCTTAGGGGGAAAACTAGCACTTTTTTCACAAAATTGGCATATAATCACCCGAAACAAATGGGTACTGAATATAGGTTCATAGGTTTATACTAGGCTATCTGCCCTAAGGCATTTATAAGCCTAGCCCAAATTTTTGTGGCTTACGCCACCCCCTATATGAAAAAATACTGTGCCCATTAATAAAAAAATACTGTGCCCATTAGTTTGTTGTGCCTCTGTCCAGCAGTGACACAGATATGATTCCCGGGGTAAACCTACGATCTCCCATCCACAGGTCGAGATTTCTCTTGAACAGAGTCAGCGAGGTGCTCTGCCTCACATGGACCGGGATTTTATTCCACAGCATAGGGAGTCTCTGAGTGATAAATCTATCCCTCCAGCACGTCCTATTTATATCCGTGCTAAGGTTTAAGTCGCTTGCTCTAGTGGTTTTGGTGGATTTGGATTTTTTGAGGTGGAGCATGTCCATTAATTCGGGTTGGACATGGCCTTGTATGTCAGGCACATATCACCTCTGAGCAGACGGTATGCGACTGAATAGAGCTGGAGTTTCTTCAATCTGGCAGCATATGACAGATTTTGGAGTCCCTTTATCCTTTTGGTGAGGAACTTTTGGGGTCTCTCCAATTGCTGCAGATGTCGGGTGAGATACATCCCGAATGGGGCATTGTACTCGATCATTGGTCTGATAAGTGAAGAGTACAGGGGAACAATGACCTCACTAGATCTGGATGTGAATCCCTTCATGATCAGGTGGGCAATGTAGAAGGTCTTTCTAACCACTTTAGCAATGTGAGTGTCAAAGAAAGGCCACTGTCAACCTGGGTCCCCAGGTCCCTGATAACCTCTTCTGTGCTTAGTGGATTGCCACCTATATGGTAGCTTGGGGTTACCTTGTTTTTCCCGAAGGGTATGACTATACATTTTTGGCGTTTAACTTCAGGCCATGGCTCTGGCACCAGCTATCTGTTTCCGTGAGTCCCTTCTGAAGGATATCCGTGTCCGATGCACTTTCCACTATGGCCCAGTTTGCAGTCGTCTGCAAACTTTGTCAGCCAAAGTCCTCCCATGTTGGCCTGTACTTCTGAGAAGTAGATGCCAAACAATAGGGGGCCAAGGACCGAGCCCTGTGGGACACCACTTGTGACCGGCTTGGAGTCTGACACAGCGCCAGCAACTCTAACCCTGTGGGTTCTGTCCTTAAGCCAGTTTGCAACCCATCTTGTGACATATGGGTTTACATTTAAGCTGGTAAGTTTTTCTACAATACCCGAGTGGGGTATTGTGTCGAAAGCCTTTGCAAGGTCAAGGTAGGCTGTATGGACTGCCTTTCCCTCATCAATGGCCTTGGTGACTGTCTCGAAGAAGTCGACCAAGTTCAAAAGGCATGATCTTCCCTTGACAAAGCCAAACTGGGTCGGGTCCAATGTCTGCAAGTCCCCTATATCTTTGTTTATGAGCTCCATTATGATCCTCTCCATAGCTTTGCAGACTAGACTTGTTAAGCTTATGGGGCGGTAATTACCAGGGTCCGTGGGCGCCGCCTTTGTGGAGTGGGACCACAGTTGCCGTACGCCACTCCTTGGGCACGTATCCTGTGGTAAGGCTGAGATTAAACAGCTGCCTTATGTGCGGGTTTAATTCCTCATTTAGCTCGTGTAGCACACAGCCGGGGACACCATCCGGTCCCATTGATGCTGTGTTTTAGCTTTAGAGAGAGCAGCTTTCACCTGCGCATTTGAGATGTCCGGGAGGCTACACTCGGCTGGGATAGTTATCTCTCCTTTAGGGGAGAGGGGTGAAGTTTGCACTGAACCTGTCTGCCAGTATGTTGGCAATGTCTGTGGGTTCAGTGATTTTTGTATCATTTTGGACTAATTCTGAGCATATCTGGGAGTTTCCACCCAGGTTCCTAACATAGCTGAAAAAGGCCTTATGATTGTCCTTTGAATCCATGGCAATTTTCTCTCAAAATTGGCCTTAGTTGATTTTATGTGTGCTCGTATTTTTTACTAATAATGATCAGGGTGACTTCCCTTTTATGGATTTTGTTCTATCATGTAATAGCTTTCTCCTCTTATTGTAAAGTTTGTTAATGGCTGGGGTCCACCAGACTGGACGTTTGCCCTTTGTGGAAAGAGTCTTGGTTTTATTTGGGATTGCCTGATCCATGCAGTCCTGGAGGTGTTCATAGAAGGCATTTGTAAGGGCTTCCGCAGCTTGGGTTGTGGTTTCCTCTGGCTCAGGGGCCTTGAAGGATACCACACCAGTCTTGAGTAGTGTGAAGTTTGCTTTAGAGAAGTTCTTCACTATGGTCTTTTTTGTTTGGGGTGGGGGCGGGATGTGGATTTCCAGTGAGATTAGTTTATGATCAGATCTCACCAATGAGGGATATACTTCCGGTGTGGAGCATTTTGTCCCCATGTTTGTGACAATGAGATCTAGTCCTCTCGTGGGAACAGTGACTAGCTGTTCCATGGCATTTTAATTTATGAACTCCAGGAACTGTTGGGCTAGAAAGTTAGGGCTTGAGTAATGTTCCCAGTCTATATTCGGGTAGTTGAAGTCACCCAATATGATGGTGTTTGGAGATACATTTATACCCTCCAGTGTCTTCAGGAAGGCTGTGTGGGGTTCCTGAGTTTGAGAGGGTGGCCTGTAGCATGCTACAATTTGTAGAGCAGTTTTGCCTATGGTTAGTTGCACCTGGATGGTTTCCGAAGCTTCGTGCGTTGCCACCAACCTGGAGGTGTGGGTATCCTTTATGAATATGGATACACCCCCTCCTTTTGTGGTGTGGTCCGGGTTTTGGGGCCGAACGCATGATATGAGGTAAAACCTAATAGTGCAGGGGTGCTCTCAGGAGCCTTGAACCAGGTTTCAGTTACAGCACAGACATCGATGTTCTCCATACTGAGAAGGGCCTCGAGTGCGTGCATTTTGAGATTTAGACTTCTGGCATTGAGCAGCATTACCCTCAGTTTCTTCCCATTTTGTTTTCTAGGGTGGTAGGTTTAGAATTTGAGCCTTGCCTAAAAAAGGCACTATGGGGGTGGCAAGAGCCTTAGCCAATATCCGGAATCCCAGGGGTGACAGGTGCAAGCCGTCCCTTGCGAAGCAGCGTGGCTTGTCAAGCATGTCATCCCAGGCAGACAGACACTGGATCCCCTTTGAATGACACCAGACATTAAGCCAATTGTTAAAGCTGATCATCTTGTCTCTATATTGTGGCATCATTCTTGGTGAAGGAAGGATACTGCTCAGGGTTAGGGTCATACCTGCCTGGGCTACATAATCAGAGAGCTCCTCTATGTCTCTTTTCATGTAGTCCAGGGAGGTGCGTCTCAGGTCGTTCACACCAGCATGGACAATGACTGTGTCATATTTGTACTTGCCGTGGAGTGACCCGAGTGCTTGTGTTATGTGGCGGATTCTAGCGCCCGATAGGCAGCTTACTGTGACCCTCTCCTTGTTCAGCCTGGTGAGTGGGACGTCAGTGTGTCTGACTATGGAGTCACCTATGACAAGTATGTTTGGTGTTGTATTTGGCCTTAAGGGCTGTGACTGCTTTGCACACTGCTTTTGTGGTTTATGTGTTGCTTGTGGGGTGTCTTGAGGTAGCAGTTGTTTGGGTGTCTGCTTTGGAGGCCTCTGCTGTTTAGGTAAATTTTACTCAGAGCCTCCGAGTATGTCTTTGTGTGTTTATGTGTTTGATTCAGTGGAGTGGTAGCATTATGTGAGGCTGGTTTTGTGGTGTGTGTAGTTGCCTTCTCCTCCTGTCTGGTCTTGCCAGTCCTGAGTTGAGAGAGCTCAGCCTCCAGTTTGGCTAAATAGCTGCATCTCTCGCAAGTATTTGTGTTATGTGGGAGGAGGAGAGGGTTGTCTGTGTACATGAGGCAGTTATAACATTGCCTCAAGATTCCCAGATTCACCAGCTGGACCGGAGAGGAGATTGACAACTGACCTTTGGACATGCTAGAATAATATTGGGAAATCCTTAATTGAAAACAAGGGCCAGTGGGGAGTGAGGGTGTAGTGCTTTTAATTTTTAGTGCTGACTTATATAATTGCTTTAGTGAGCAAGTGCCAGGTAACTTGAGTGCAATGTGTTACAAGTAGCTAAATGTAAAAACGACAAACAGTAACTTTCTTTCAAGTGAAACAAGGATATAGGTACAGTAAGCAATGCAGATATCACTAGTGATCCACAGAAGCGCTGAGAAGTTGCGTATTAGGTGGAATTAGCTTCCAGGGAAATAACAAGCAAACAAACAACAAGCATATAAACAAAGCTAGATTCAGCAGGCCTGGATCTAGTCTATGCTAGAGCAAACAAGGTGAACCAATTTCAGTAAGATACAGTTCAAATATTCAGGCACTATAAACCTTCAACCAGAAATTCCCAGCTCAGAAGGGCAGAGTCCAGCCTCTTCTCCCACAAGAGTGCAGACCACGAACCTTCTTAATGTAAAATAACTGGCCTGAAGCCCAAGTGCCTAAACCAGAACTAATACACTTGGACACTGGGCTCTCAATCAGCAGTTCCCAACTTAGAAGGATGAAAGCTACCTGTCCTGCCACCACAGTGCTTGCCACAAACCTTCCTAATGTAAAACAACTGGTCTGAAGCCCAAGTGCTTAATCCAAAAGACTTGAATGATAGCTACACTTTAATCAAGTTACAACTAAGCAGTAATAAATACAATTGAATACTTTAGAGAATGTCTGGATTAGTGCTCAAGTTACACAAACAAAGCTAGATCCAGCAGGCCAGAATCCAGTCTATGCCACAGCAAACAAGGCGCACCAACTTCAGTAAGAAACAGTTCAGATATGCATGCACTATAAGCCTTTAACCAGAAATTCCCAGCTCAGAAGGGCAGAGTCCAGCCTCTCCTCCCACAAGAGTGCAGACCACGAACCCTCTTAATGTAAAATAACTGGCTTGAAAGCCCAAGTGCTTAAACCAGAATTAATACACTCTTAGAATAACAGACACTGAGCCCTCAATCAGCAGTTCTCAACCTAGAAGGATGTAAGCTACCTGTTCTGCCACAACAGTGCAGACCACAAACCCTCTCAGTGCAAAACAACTAACTGGTCCGAAGCCCAAGTGTTTAAACCAAAAGGATTAGAATGAGTTACACCAAGCAGTAATAAATACAATTGAGTATTTTAAGATGATGCAAAAGTAAAAAGAAGTAGGTAAAAACACAAGTACAGTAAAAGCAGATGAAATTTTTTTTTTTTTGTGTCTCAAGGTTACAGGTTCCATTTTCACACTCTACCAAGACCAAAAGGAATGCCAGACCTGCCAGAAAATCAATGGGCAGAGGCACAAAAACAAATTACAGCCCTCATGGACATGAGAGCTATTCAAAAAGTGCCGCAACAGGAACAAGGATTTTACTCATAACGTTTCTTGGTCCCCAGAAAGGAGAAAGCTTGGAGACCCATACTGGACCTGTCTATTCTAAATACTTACCTGGATGTTCCGAAATTCAAAATGTTGATTCTACAGCAACTTCTTCCCATGCTGGGCAAGAAGGCTTGGCTTGTTACTTTGGACCTCAAAGAGGCATACCTGCATGTCCCAATCAGACAAAATTGCAGAAGATACCTCAGATTCATAACTGGCACAATGCATTACCAATTCTCTGCACTGCCCTTTGGTTTATCTACTGCGCCCAGGGTCTTTACAAAATGCCTAGCACCAGTAATTGCATTTTGCAGACAAAAAGGAATTCAAATATATCCCTACTTGGACGACTGCCTTATTCAAGCATAGAGCAAGGACATTCTACAAAATCATCTGGCATTTGTAAAAAGATTACTTATGGGCCTAGGATACACTATAAACGAAAAGAAGTCAAAACTAGTACCCTCACAAGAGATAATATTCCTGGGTGCAAGCTTAAATACAACTGCCCAGATGGCTTATCTCACGCCAGACAAGCAAAGACAACTGACTCAGTACTTTCAATTGATGGCAACAAAAACCCATCTCCCTGCAAGAAAAATTCTGCAGGCCTTGGGGTTCATGACGTCCTACATACTACTACTACCATATGCCAGACTGCATATGAGGAAGTTACAATGGTATCTAAAAAGTGTTTGGACTCAACACTGTCACAGTTTGGAAGCAATAATACAGGAGTTTCGATGGTAGGCACAGGCATGTCACCACAAGGGACAGCCTTTCACTTTACCCACAGCCAGGCAGACACTAACAACAGATGCATCGGATTACGCCTGGGGAGCACATATGGAAGGAAAATGTATTCAGGGCAAGTGGGCCGCAGACCAAATGCATCTTCATATCAATCAAAAAGAGATGCTAGCTGTACAAAATGCCCTGACAGCTTTCAAGGACCTTCTGCATCCAGGACAACTTTTACTAAAGACGGACAATACCACAGTTATGTGGTACATAAACAAGCAAGGGGGCACACACTCCTACCCCCTCTGCAGACAAGCCATGACTTTGTGCAATACAGCACTGACTTATCAAATTCATCTGCAAGCACAATTCCTGCCAGGAAAGAAAAATACTCTGGCAGACGACTTAAGCAGAAACATCATGGATCCTCACTAGTGGAAATTAAATCCACAAGTATTCAGCATGATAACACAAAAATGGGGGTGCCCAGACATAGATCTTTTTGCCTCCCCTGTGAACTGCCAACTACAGAAATTCTGCACAAGGACTTACCACACACAAGCATGGGAAGTGGATGCTCCCTCATTCAGCTGGAAAACCCTAAAAGTTTATGCCTTCCCACCACTGCCTCTCCTTTCAAAGGTACTCCTAAAAGCCAGACAAGAGAGGCCAAAAATGATCCTGATTGCCCCAGACTGACCACGCCAGCACTGGTACCCAATCTTAAAGAACTTGGCTCAAGGCCCAGCATGGATTTTACCTCAAATTCCTCACCTTCTGACTCAACAAAACAGTCAGATCCTGCACAGTCAGCTCAAAACCTTAAATCTGGCTGCATGGCAGATATCCTAGCCAAGCAGCCAACCCCTCTCTCTAAAGCTGTTATGGATGTCGTTTTGGAGGCCAGGAGGCCCAGCACCAGGAAAACCTACTCCGATAAGTGGAAGAGATTCTGCTTGTTCCAAATATTCCTTTATAGACCCAGCCACCCAACCTCAGCTTTGTGATTCAACCCAAGTGTAATGACTGCAACAGTGAAACACGATGAACATAGTACAGTTTTGTACCTGCCATAAATGCAGATGTTCAAGTGTATTCACTGTTGTAGTCCTGGTTACCCTCCCTCCATCCCCACTTACTTTGCTGGGACTTATCTATGCCTTTCTATCCTATACAACCTATGTGGTGTATTTGCCTGTAAATAAGGGTATTGTTTTTTATTCATTGTATGTTTTGGTTAGCAATATGTATTGCCTATCTATTTGGGGGCACCTGACATCTGGGGCAAGAAAAACTGAAGAAAATGGTGTCGGTTGCATCTTATATACCCCTGGCACACTGACGTCAGGGAAGAAGCGACAGCAACCGATACCGGACCAAGACTTTGGAACTCTGGCCAACTGCGGGTCGCCTGCCAGCAGGATAACCCAAGTGTAATGACTGCAACAGTGAATATACTCGAACATCTACATTTATGGTAGGTACAGAACTGTACTTTTCAGACCTTTTCAGGATGCAAAATTAATGAAGCTAAAACAAAAGCAATAGCGGTAAGCTATATACCCACATGTAAATTGGTTCAGCAATATCCAAATTTATGGGAACATGATAAAATGAAGCATTTAGGAGCACAGATTAAAAATCATACTGGTGTGGTAGCTAAGGATGTGTGGGAAGAGACTAAACAAAAGATTATACAAACCTTAGAAAATGGAAGCTTTGTTAATATGGAAAGTGACAGTAAGATACAAGTAGTAAAAATGTTTGTCCCTTTAGTCTTATACACAGGTCAGGCATATTTTTATCAAGCAGAGAAGTGTTGGGTAGTGGTTAAACAGCTGAAGGATTTTATCTGTGAGGGGAAGATGGCAAGCATTAAGTGGGGTAAGATTATTTTTCCAGTAGAACAAGGTAGATTGGGATTACCCAAGTTGAAGGGGTATTTCAGAGCAACACAGTTAAGCCTACTACACATAGCAGAAGCAGAAAGCTATAATTCAAAGTGGAAAGAGATGATGAAACAGGAAGGAAGCTTAAGAAACGGGAGACTGGGATCTTGGATGCAGACCTGTAAGGAGAATAACTAGTTATGTAGAATATTATATTCATAAAGTAGCAGAAAATGTTCTAAAAACTAAGCCAACACTGGAATGGAGAAAGGAAATTATGCCTTGCTGAGTCTAATTATGAATGCTACCAAGGAAACAATTACTAGAAAGTGGAAATCAGACTAAACCAACTTTACTAGAAGTAGCGAAGACAGTACCAGAGATAAAACAACTGGAACTGGGATCTTTAGAAAAGGGTAGGAGCAAATTACATAGGAAAAAAATGGAAATGTGGGATCAGTACATGCAGAGGAGGAACAAGGTTTAAAAAGGCAGGATTTAAGTGAGCTTTGTAGTGGTTGACTGATAATGACTGGATATATTAAGTGTTGTATAGTCTTTGCAGTTATAGTTGTGTCGGCACAGTTTGTAATGTACAATGTTTGCAACTGAGATTGTGTCGCTATGGTTTACTTTCATTTATATAAATGTAAGATTGCCTGTGTCATACATGGTAATTTAATAGTGATGTTTCTTGTTTAAAAAAAAAAGTTGCATCTAATATCTTTACTGTATTTTACATAATGTGGCTATTCCAGAGCACCTCTTATTTCCTAAGTTCCAAATTCTTTCCTCCCTATAATTTCTCTGTTTGTATTCTTTGTTCATTTGTTAAAAGTATACATCTCCATCACATGTATTACACAACTCCAAAATCAATATTCTTCTTACTGTATTCTTAATACTATTCATATTTATAATTTCCCTTTTCCTTATTCATGGTTTCATAGATTCAAAGCTAATTATTAGGCTAGCTGCCTTAATGTGCCATTTTAAGCCTAGCCAATTTCTCTCCCAAAGGTGATAATCAAACAATGTATGTTGCGTTTGAGTCAAACATCCTAACCATTATACCAACCCCCAAGCATTAGCTGCATATATTTTTTTCATCCATTTCCTTTTTTTTTTTTTGCTGTACTTATCCCTTTATATTTTCTTGTTTTGCCTTTGCCAATAGAATTTTTTTCTTTTACTGTCTCCCAGTTTGCCATAGTCACTTATTTCAGAACTTTTTTCCCATGTCCTCTTTATTTTTTTCTCCTCTGACTTTTTTATTTCTAGTGTTCCTGTTAATTTCTTTTTCCCTTACTCTTTTCATTTTTACAGTCCATCTGCATATATCCAGTTTTGATAAACTTATTTTAATTCACATTTTTGCATCATGTCCCATTTACCCAGAAATATAACATTTTCTTTTACTTATCAAAAGTTTGGTTGCCGCCAGTAGTTTACGACACCTGTGTTCTTCTCCACATTTATGATGCTTGGTATATGCATATTTTTTTTCTCTTTCTGTTTTTAACACAATATTCCAATCCCATCCATCAATCCATAAACTTCTGCAGTGTCCAGTACTTTTCATAAAGTTTTCAAATGTACTTTCAAAGTCTTTCTACATCTGTTTGGAATTGTACACAAATTCTCTTTTTGTTTCTCTCTTAAATGCTTTTTTCACATAAAGATTCCATGGGTTACAGTATTTATTTTCATATTCTCTAAGAAAAATGTTTTTATTTGAAAAAAGTCTCAAGTGTAACATCACAAAATGTATTTTTAATAAGAATAAATGCTCTTAGTTAATGTGCTTTTTCATCCAAAAGGCTTATTAAATTGTCCATTTCTTTGTCCCTTACCACATGCTTCCATTTTTCATTTTCTTCTGCTGTTCTCATTTTGTCTTCTTTTACTTCCTCTGCATATGGTTTCTATCTATCTACTGTTCTTTAGGACTGTGTCTGCATCCTCCTTTTGTATTTTCTCCATAATGTCCCTCTATAAAACATCATCTTCATTTTGTCTCTCTCACTACATCACCATTTCTTTGAGTAAATCATCCCTCAACCCTCCCGACTGGAGGGTTGCAACTGTTCATCCATTTGCCGACTAATGTCCGTCAAACAGATTTCTTTGAAACATCATCTCAGAATCCTGCAGACATTTTCCAGTCTCAATATTGGCTTTCTCCTCCATTTCTCTCACTACTCCATTATCTGCTTCTCTCCATCTGCCTCTCTGTTCCTTCAGGCTTCTCTGCACCTGGAATGGAAACAGGAAGTGCTTATGCAAAATGATTACCACTTGCAACAAAAAGTAGTGGGAAGATTTCTCCAGTACCCTGGCCAGATTTTCCCCTAGTAGTATAAATATGGTCTCCCCTGAAAGGGGGTTACCAGGCCAGTGGCACTTACCTTGTCAACAAAAGGATAAATAACATAAGTAAACAGAGCTTTCCAAAGAAAGGAAGGATGGGTAAATAGAGCATCCCAAAGAAAGGAAGGATGGGAGGAGGCAAAAGAGAGAGAGAGGATTTGAGATGATAGGGTATAGTTGTGCTAATAATACATCAAGTTTTATGCAGAAGAAAGTTATGGCACAAATTCATAGAACTATATTAGTAACAGTTTAACCAGGGGTGGTGCAGGGATAGTCATGTAGTTATCAGGTGTTGCTTCAGTTGGCATTTAAAATCTTTCAAGTTCCAGACGGTCCTTAAGTGTAGTGGGATGGTGTTCCAGCTATTAGCAATGCAGTGTGAATACAGGGAGCATCCTGCATTGTTCGGTTTAGTTATGGAGAGCAATGATTTGTCTGCAGTGTGTAAAGTTGAGTTCCTGTTACATGATTGACCACTAGAAATAGCGAATGCTCATTTGTCGAACCCAAATGCACAAAACCACAGAATATCGAAAGAACAGGTCAGCGAATTTTTTCTTAGGAAAAAAATTTTGCTGTGTCATTCTCTGGACTTTGCTGTTTTCTTCACCGTGGTGCTATGTCGCAGTACCTTCAACATTTTGTGGTTTCGTGCATTTGGGTTCGATAATAGATCGTTCACTATTTCTAGCATTCGATCATATAATATGAACCCTGTAAAGTTCTCTTAGTAGTGTATGGCGGAATGATGGAATGAAGAGAGTGGGAAATTTTTAGGGTTGTGCAGTAGTTTAAGCTTGTAATTGTGAATGCAAACAGTTATTTCATTTTGGCCACTCTGCTTCAGAGAGAGGAAGTGATGTGATCTGCAGTGGCTATAACAATTGTACACACCCCTGTTAAAATGCCAACTTTTTGTGATATAAAAAAATGAGACCACAATAAATCATTCCAAAACTTTTCCCACCTTTAATGTGACCTATAACCTGTACAATCCAGTTGAAAAACAAACATCTTTTGTGAAAAAATATAAAAAATAAAAAAACGTACAATAAATTGGTTGCATAAGTGTGCACACCCTTAAACTAATACTTTGTTGAAGTACCTTTTGCTTTAATTACAACATTCAATCGTCTTGGGTAGGAGTCTATCAGCATGATACATCTTGACTTGGCAATATTTGCCCACTCTTCCTTTCAAAAGCACTCCAAATCTGTCAAATTGTGAGGACATCCTTTGTGTACAGCCCTCTTCAGGTCACCCCACAGATTTTCTATTGGATTTAGGTCTGGGCTCTGCCTGGGCCATTCCAAAACTTTAATTTTCTTCTGGCGAAGCCATTCTTTTGTTGATTTGGATGTATGCGTGGGGTCATTGTCGTGTTGAAAGGTGAAATTCCTCTTCATCTTCAGCTTTCTAGCAAATGCCTGAAGGTTTTGGGCCAAAGGTGACTGGTATTTGGAACTTTTCAAAATTCCCCTCCACCTTGACTAAAGCCCCAGTTCCAGCTGAAAAAAAGCAACCCCAAAGCATGATACTGCCACCACCATGCTTCACCGTGGGGATGGTGTTCTTTTGTTGATGTGAAGTGTTGTTTTTGCACCAAACTTACCTATTTGGAATTGTGGCCAAAAAGTTCAGTCTTGGTCTCATCAGACCATAACACATTTTCCCAGATGCTTTTAGGAGACTTGATGTATTGTTTTGCAAATTTTAGCTGGACCTGGATGTTTTTCTGTGTAATAAAAGGCTTCTGTCTTGCAACCCTACCCCATAGGCCAGACATACGGAGAAATATTGGAGATTGTTGGACATGCTGCACTTAAAGAAATCCCAGTCCCTCAGAGCCACATGCTCCAGGGATCTAAACCTTGTCATTACAATGAACAAAACATGCTAGAGGGATAAGAGACTCCCCATACTCTGGAATAGACAGCCCATACATATCAAACAGAGCACCTCCTTGGCCCTCTTCAAAAGCAACCTTGACAATTGAATGGGAGATAAGAAATTCACCCTAGGGATCACGTCAGTCACCCTGCTAGACAAGGGTCCAGGGAAGTAAATATTGTGTGAAGAAATATCCAGGAAATTGTTATGGCTAGGCTTGTATATGTCCTAGGGCTGATAGCTTAGTACCAACCGATGAACCTATGTAGTACACAACCAGTATTTGTGAGAAATTCCTGCAGCTCCTTTGGTGTTGCTGTAGGTCTCCTGGCAGCTTCTCTGACCAGTTTTCGTCTAGTCTTTTCATCAATTTTGGATGGATGTCCAGTTCTTTGCAATGTCACCGTTGTCCCATGTTTTCTCCACGTTTTTCTGACTTATCTTCACTGTGATGTTCATCGTGTTTCACTGTTGCAGTCATTACAGTTGGGTTATCCTGCTGGCAGGCTACCCGCAGTCGGCCTGAGTTCCAAAGTCTAGGTCCGGTGTCGATTGCTGTCGCCTCCTCCCTGACGTCAGTGCACCAGGGGTATAAAAGATGCAGCCGACGCCATTTTCTTCAATCTTTCTTGCCGCGTGGTGCCTGAAGCAAAAGCAGTTTACAAGTGCCAGTCGGCCGGCTCCTGAGATTTTCAAATTCAAATTTCAGATCCAAAGTCTTCATTAAAGCTAAGTACCCCGTTGGGGAAACTTTTTTCTTGCTCCAGACCGATGTCAGAAAAAGTTAATAATTGTATTTCTTGTGGGAAGCAAATACCTCATAAGGATTTTCATTCTTACTGTATTCCTTGCATAAGACCTGACCATGACGTTGCTGTTTGTCTGTTTTGTGCTAGATTTAACCAACACACTATTAAGCGTCGGTACGATTTTGCATTTCATTATTTTGGCAGAAGACTTAACTATATAATGCCGTCAGAGCAACCGACTACCGGAGTTTATAAAAAGCACAAAGAAAAGGACAGGCACCCGAGGTCCAAAACCGACGACGAGGCTTCCGCTAGGCCTGTCACCGGTTCGCTGGTTCTCAGTGAGGTGCTTTCGCAGCCCCTGACGCCCGCTACCTCAGAGCCACAGGCCGCTTCCGACTCCCACTTGGAGCCGACTAGGCTGCTGGAAACTCAAGGTATTGGACACTCGGAAACTATTCCCTCAGATGGGTCCAGAGCTGCTGAGCAGGCATCGGCTTCTGAGGGTGTTTTCAGGCCTACACAGTTGTATGTAAAACCATCTTCAGCTTCAAAGGTAGACTAAAGCAGCTCTAAAGACAAAGAAACAAGTACAGCATTCTCCTGGACAGGCCTTCATGCCTAAAAAACAGATGCTTAAAATGGCCAAAGACCTAATTACTTTGATCAGGGGTTCCCATCCCCCTCCTGTTAAGAGGCCTAGGCAGGAGATAGAATATGCATCTTCAGATCAGGTTTCCATTTCCTCTGATTCCTCGTCTGAACAGGAATATTCTCTTCCTCCCTGTGAGGATTCTGATGCTGAAGAATCTATTCCTTCAGCCTCTCCTCCTGAGGATTATTCTTTTGGGGAAATCCTGCATACTATGAGGGAGCATTTCCACTGGGAGAGCCAATATTACTCAGAATCCAAGAAAAGGCTCAGAGACTTCCTTTTATTACCTCAGCACAGGCCCCTTGCTATTCCTCCTGTTTTAGACATTGTAGATGATGTATTTTCAGAGTCCGGACTGTCTCCTGATTCTTTGCCACCAGCTCCTGTTAAACCAGACAGATACTACAGGGTTCCTGATTCACATAAATTTCTTTATAAAAACCCTGCTGCAGACCCAGAAACTATCTCTCAGGGTCCCAAAGGGGTCAAGGCTTCCACTGCAAAAAACCCTATACCCTCTGATAGGGATTCAAGGGCCATGGACAGATGGGGGAAAAAGATTTATACTTCTGCTACCTTGGCTGTAATTGCTTTAAATTGTCAGTTTCATATGCTTAAATATCAGCAATATCTTATGTCACTGCTTAAACAGAAAATGTTGACAAATTCAGAATGTGCAGAAAACAAAGAAATGCAGGATTTATTGCATGCAGCTGAACAAGTAGGAAAGCATACTTTGCAATGTGGTTTTGATTCTCTAGATGCCTCTTGCAGGGCCGCTGTTATAGGTTCTGTCATTAGGAGACATGCTTGGTTAAAAGAACAGAATCTGCCCGATCATGTTAAAGCAAAATTATTAGGTGCTCCATTACAACATGATACCTTGTTTGGTGTTAAAGCAGAAGAGGTGTTGAAGAAAATGGAGGACAAAGCTAAATCTATGCAAACAGTCAAGGATTTCTTACCGGTACAGCCTCCCAGAGTTAGCAGGAACTGGCCTGCAAAGTATTGGTCCTTTCCAGTGTCAGACAGGCCACAAAGAGGCAGATACAGACACCCCAGAGGCAGATCACAGCCCCAAGGCTCATACAGGCCTAACCAATGGGGTGTTTCTACCTCCAAAAGCGGAGAAGAAAAATCACAGCCATACAGGAAACAGTCTCAATGACTTTCCCCTGCCAGCACCAAGCTCTTATCTTCTGGCAGCTCCTTTGGGGGGAGACTAGCACGTTTTGCACGAAATTGGGACGTGATCACCCAAGACAAATGGGTCTTAAATATCGTATCCCAGGGCTACAGGTTCCATTTTCACACACCCTACCAAGGCCAAACGGTATGCCAGACCTGCCACGCAATCAACAGGCAGAGGCACAAAAATAAGTTTCATCCCTCGTGGACTTGAGAGCCATTCAGCAAGTACCACAGCAAGAGCAGGGACTAGGATTTTACTCAAGGCTATTCTTGGTGCCCAGAAAGGACAAAACCTGGAGACCAATACTGGACCTGTCTATCCTGAACACATTCCTGGATATTCCAAAATTCAGAATGTTAACTCTGCAGCAGCTTCTGCCCATGCTAGGCAAGAAGGCTTGGCTTGTGACTTTAGACCTAAAAGAGGCATACCTGCATGTCCCAATCAGACAATCATGCAGAGGATACCTCAGATTTTAT
Source organism: Protopterus annectens (assembly GCF_019279795.1). Classification (NCBI taxonomy): domain Eukaryota; kingdom Metazoa; phylum Chordata; order Ceratodontiformes; family Protopteridae; genus Protopterus; species Protopterus annectens. The sequence continues at coordinate 52,938,420 of NC_056732.1, forward strand.
AGCTGGCTCAATGCATTACCAATTCTCTGCACTGCCCTTTGGCTTATCTACTGCACCCAGGGTCTTCACAAAATGCCTGGCACCAGTAATTGCTTTTTGCAGACAAAGAGAAATTCATATATATCCTTACTTGGACGACTGCCTTATTCAAGCAGAGAACATGGACACTCAACTACAGCATCTGGTGTTTGTAAAAACATTACTAACAGGCCTAAGGTACACAGTAAACAAAAAGAAATCAAAACTCGTACCCTCTCAAGAGATAATCTTCCTGGGTGCAAGCTTAAATACAACTGCCCATATGGCTTATCTCAAGGCCAGACAAACACAGACAACTGACTACTTAATTCAAAATGTTGGCAAGAAAAATTCTGCAGGCTTTGGGCTTCATGGCATCCTGCATTCTGCTAATTCCATATGCAAGACTGCATATAAGGAAACTTCAATGGTATCTAAAAAGTGTTTGGACTCAACATTGCCACAGCCTGGAAACGATGATTACCCTCATTCCCTGCCTGCAACAGGAGTTTCGATGGTGGGCAAAAGCCTGTCACCACAACACGGGACAGCCATTCACCTTACCCACAGCCAGGCAGACAGTGACAACAGATGCATCAGATTATGCCTGGGGGGGCCCATATGGCAGGAAGATGTATTTAGGGCACATGGTCCGCAAGTCAAATGCATCTACATGTCAATCAAAAAGAGATGCTAGCAGTTCAAAATGCCCTGACAGCCTTCAAGGATCTACTTCATCCAGGACAACTACTGATAAAGACGGACAATACCACAGTCATGTGGTACATAAACAAGCAAGGGGGCACACATTCCTACCCCCTCTGCAGACTAGCCATGAACTTGTGGGACACAGCATTGACTTACAAAGTACTTCTGCAAGCACAATTCCTGCCAGGAAGGATAAATACTCTGGCAGACGAACTAAGCAGAAACCTAATGTATCCCCACGAGTGGAAATTGGATCCACAAGTCTTCAGCATAACAAGAAACTGGGGATGCCCGGACATAGACCTATTTGCCTCCCCTCACAATTGCCAACTACAAAGATTCTGTACAAGGACTTATCACAAGCAAGCATGGAAAGTGGATGCTCTTTCAGCTGGAAAAACCTAACAGTATATGCCTTTCCTCCCCAAGGTACTCCTCTGGGTCAAACAAGAGAAGCCAAAAATGATACTGATTGCCCCAGACTGGCCCCACCAGCACTGGTACCCAATCCTAAAGAGCTTGTCTCAATGCCCAGCTTGGACATTACCTCAAATTGCTCACTTATTGACCCAACAAGACAGTCGGATACTGCACAGCCAACTCAGGACCTTAAACCTGGCAGCATGGCAGATAATGTAGCCATTCAAGACGCACCTCTTTCTAAAGCAGTCATGGATGTTATTTTGGAGGCCAGGAGGCCTAGCACCAGAAAATCTTATGAAGAAAAATGGAAGAGATTCTGTGCTTGGAACCAGGCACAAGGTATTGACATGATTGTTCCAAATATTCCTCAGATTTTGCAATACTTAACTGAGATGCTGGATAAAGGCCTTTCCTTTTCATCAATTAAAATTCATGCCTCTGCCATTTCAGCTCATTACAATACAGAACCACGTATTTTTTCTCATCCATTACTAAGGCAGTACCTCAGAGGGGCCAAAAACATAAGACCTCCAAGGAGAGTACCAATACCTGCATGGGACCTCAACTATGTCGTGGAAAAACTTACACTGTCTCCTTTTGAGCCAGCCTTTGCAGTTTATATAAAATTCTGATCCTGGAAAACAGCTCTGCTCCTAGCAATAACCTCCGCTAGACGAGTCTCAGAGTTATAGGCACTCATGGCTGTGGAACCTTTTATCATTTTCCATCCTGACAGGGTTTCTCGGACAAACCCTACATTTATGCCTAAGGTAGTGACCAGTGTGGCCCTTAACCAAACAATTCACTTGCCTATCTTTTACCCAAACCCACGGAATAAGGGTGAGAGACTTCTGCATTCTTTGGACATTAACAGACAGCTACGCTTCTACTTGGACAGAACCAAAGCTTTCAGAAAGACTGAACAACTTCTATTAGCATATGCTGCAGGATCACAAGGAAAGCCTATCTCAAAGCAGACTATTTCAAAGTGGATAGGCCACTGCATTCATTTCTGTTATTCACAGCATGGCAAATCAGTGCCTAAGGGCATTAGGCTACATTCCACCAGAGCAGCAGCCACTTCAGCAGCCTTCCTCAGAGGAGTACCAACCAAAGACATCTTAGAGGCTGCAACTTGGAGTTCAGTGCATACTTTTACAAAGCACTATCACTTACCTCTCTACTCTAAATCCAGGGCAGGCTTTGCCACTGCAGTTCAGCAGGGCCTGATAGCCTCTCCTAATCCTATTTAGCACCAGCCTCCCAACCACAGCTTTGGGATTCAACCCAATTGTAATGACTGCAACAGTGAAACACAGTGAACATAGTACAGTTGTGTACCTACCATAAATGTAGATTTTAGAGTGTATTCACTGTTGCAGTCCAGGTTACCCTCCCTCCATCCCCCTTTTCCTTGCTGGGACTTATCTGTACTTCTCTATTCTATACAACCTATGTGGTGTATTTGCTTGTAGATAAAGGAAAAGTTGTTTTTGGTTATACATGCTTTATTGGCATTAGAGTGCCTACCATTTTAGGGACACCTGACATCTGTGGCAAGAAAAACTGAAGAAAATGGCGTCAGCTGCATCTTTTATACCCCTGGAGCACTGACATCAGGGAGGAGGTGACAGCAACCGATGCCGGACCTAGACTTTGGAACTCGGGCCGACTGTGGGTAGCCTGCAAGCAGAATAACCCAATTGTAATGACTGCAACAGTGAATACCCTCAAACATCTACATTTGTGGTAGGTACACAACTGTACTTTCCATGGTATATCCAATGCTGTGGAAATTTTTTGTACCCTTCTCCTGACTGATGCCTTTCAACAGTGAGATCCCTTTGATGCTTTGTAAGCTGTCTGCAAACCATGGCTTTTGCTGTAGCAAGCAACTGAGTAAATGTCAGGAAAATCCTACTAGGACATCTGAACTTTATTTGGGGTTAATCAGAGTCTCTTTAATTGATGGCAGGTGTGTACCCAGGACTGAATGCTGTAATTAAATCAAAAGGAGCTTTAAAAAAGTATTAGTATAAGGGTGTGCACACTTATGCAATGAGCTTATTGTACGTTTTTTTTATTTTTTATATTTTTCCCCAAAAGATGTTTGTTTTTCAACTGGATTGCACAGGTTATAGGTCACATTAAAAGTGGGAAAAGTTTTGGAATGATTTATTATGGTCTCATTTTTTATATCACAAATACCTGGCATTTTAACAGGCATGTGCGCATTTTTTATATCCACTGTTTGTTGCTTGGTTGTGAATTTGGCTACTCGTCTTCGGGCTATTTTTGTAGCTAAACACTTTCGTTTTTGATCTCCTTACTCCGAAATGGCTTCATTAAGCCATCCGACTACCGATCTTCCGAAAAAACATGAGGATAAAGACAGACAGACCACATAGGTCCAAACCTGCCTACGATGCTTCCGTTAAGCTAGTCGCCAGTACTGAGTGAGGCACTTTCGCAGCCCCTGATACCTGCTACTACAGATTCGCAGGCCTCTACTGAGACCCTTTTGGCGTCCGGTATCCCGCGAGGTGCTGCTTTGACTATGGAACCTGCGGATATCTCTGCCTTGGATGGATCTGGAGCTGCTGTGCAGACACCAGCTTCTGTGGGTGTATTCAGGTCTACTGACTTTCATATTAAACAGACTGCTTCATTTCCATCTAGAAGTACCGAATTCCTCAGGCCTAAAACTCACACTACACCTAGAAAACCGACTACCAAACTGCTTACTCAGGCCCATATGCCTCAAAGACAAGTGCTTAGAATGGCTGAAGACCTTATTACCTTAATTAAGGGAAGCCAGCCTTCTCCCTCTAAGAGACTTAGAACCAGTTTTCTTTCTGATTCTTCTGATCAGGAATCTGATATTTCTGCTCCTTCTGATGACCAGGATTTGCCCTTATCTAGTTGTGAGGAATCTGATGCAGAGGATTCCATTCCCCTCTGTTTCCCCTCCAGAAGATTTTTCTTTTGGTGAAACCTTGCATACCCTTAGGGAGCATTTCCGCTGGGAAAGCCAGGACTATTCAGAGTCCAAAAAGAGACGTAGGGAATTCTTACTTCTGCCTCAGCACAGGTCTCTAGCTATCCCTCCTGTTCTGGCTATTGTAGATGATGTTTTCTTGGAATCTAGCCTTACCCCAGACACTTTACCTCCAGCTCCCAGAAAATCTGACGGGTACTACAGAGTACCTGACTCTCACAATTCCTCTTCAAGAATTCTACTGCCTACTGCGGATCCAGAGACCATTTCCCAAGGACAAAAAGGCTTTAAGGCTACTGCATCCAAAAATCCTACCCCTTCCGATAGAGATTCTAGAACCTTAGAAATAAGGGGTAAGAAGGTTTACACTTCTGCTGCTTTGGCCATTAGGGCTTTAAATTGCCAGTTTCATATGTTAAAGTATCAGCAGCATATTATAGGTTCATAGGTTCATACTAGGCTATCTGCCCTAGGGCATTTATAAGCCTAGCCAGAGTGTGTTTGGCTTTCGCCACCCTTTTCAAGTTAATTTTGCTATGCCCATTTTCGAGGTTAGTATACTGTGCCTCTGTCTAACAGTGACACCCGGGGTAAACCTACGATCTCCCATCCACTCATCAAGATTCCTCTTGAAGAGAGTCAATGAGCAACTCTGCCTAACCTGGACTGGGATTTTATTCCAGAGTGAAGGGAGCCTCTGGGTTATGAATCTGTCCCTCCAGCATGTCCTATTTATTTCAGTGCTGAGGTTCAAGTCTCTCGAGCGCGTAGCTCGATGGGATTTGGATTTTCTGAGGTGCAGCATGTCCATTAATTCCGGGTTGGACATGGCTTTATACGTCAGACACAGATCGCCTCTGAGCAGGCGACATGCCACTGAGTAGAGCTGGAGTTTCTTTAACCGGGCAGCATATGGCATCTGTTTGAGCCCTTTGATCCTCTTGGTGAGGTACTTTTGGGGTCTTTCCAGTTGCTGCAGGTGTCTGGTAAGGTACATCCTAAAAGGGGCATTGTACTCAATTATGGGCCTGATGAGGGATGAGTAAAGAGGCACGATGACCACCCCTGATCTAGATGTGAATCCCTTCATGATTAGGTGGGCTATATAAAATGTTTCTCTAACCACTTTGGCCACGTGGTTGTCAATTGAGAGATTGCTATCAACTTAGGTCCCCAGGTCACTAATTACTTCTTCTGTACTTAATAGATTACCACCTATGCGGTAATTTGTGGGCACTTTGTTTTTGCCAAAGGGGATGACTATACACTTTTTGGCGTTTAGCTTGAGGCCATGGCTCTGGCACCAGTTGTCTGTTTCTATGAGGCCCTTTTGGAGGATGCTTGTGTCGGCTGGAGAGTCGATTATGGCGCCCAGTTTGCAGTCATCTGCGAACTTGGTCAGCCACAGTCCTTCCATGTTGGCCTGTACCTCCGAGAAATATATACCGAACAAGAGAGGTCCCAGGACTGAGCCTTGTGGGATGCCACTTGTAACTGGTTTGGAGTCTGACATGGCTCCAGCAATTCTAACCATGTGGGTTCTGTCCTTGAGCCAGTTTGCAACCCATCTAGTGACATAGGGGTTTATATTTAAGCTGGTGAGCTTATCTATAATGCCCGAGTGGGGTATTGTATCGAAGGCTTTTGCGAGGTCCAGGTAGGCTGTGTGGACCACCTTCCCCTCGTCAATGGCCTTGGTGACTGTTTCAAAGAAATTGACCAGGTTTAAGAGGCAGGATCGGCCCTTAACAAAGCCGAACTGGGTAGGATCCAGTGTCTGTAGGTCCCCAATATCTTTATTTATGAGGACCATGATGATCCTTTCCATAGCTTTGCAGACCAAGCTAGTCAGGCTTATGGGCGATAGTTTCCAGGATCCGTTGAGACACCACCTTTGTGGAGAGGGACCACTGTTGCTGTACGCCACTCTTTGGGTACATATCCTGTAGTAAGGCTGAGATTGAACAGTAGTTTTATGTTTGGATTTAGCTCTTCTTGGAGTTCATGTAGACATCCGGGACACTGTCTGGTCCCATTGATGCTGTGTTTTTGCTTTGGAGGCGGCTCTTACTTGAGCATCTGAGATGTCAGGGGGGCAGCACTCTGCTGGAATAGATATTTGCCCTTTTGGTGGGGGGGGGGTTTTGCACTGAACCTGTCAGCTAGGATGTTGGCAATGTCTGTGGGTTCTGTGTATTTTTTGTCATTTTGGACTAATTCTGAGCATATCTGGGAATTCCCACCCAGGTTCCTAACATAACTAAAGAAAGCCTTGTGATTATTCTTAGTGTCCTGTGCAATTTTTCTCTCGAAGCTGGCCTTAGACGATTTTATGAGTGCCCGTAGTTTTTTGCTAATACTGATCAGAGATGCCTTCCCTTTTTGGGATTTTGCTCTATCATGTAGTAGCTTCCTCCTTCTATTGTATAGTTTGATTATGGCTGGGGTCCACCAGACAGGACATCTGCCTTTGGAGGATTGGGTCTTGGTTTGGTTTGGCATTGCATGATGTTTTAAAGCCAACATCTATGCAAACTGTGCAACGCAAGGAATAGTTTACTTGGGTTATTGTACCAAGTGCTACAGTTTCTATGTAGGCAAAACAGAAAGGTCTCTGAGAAAGAGAATTTACGAGCATATGTATGAGGTCTCTAGAAAAAAAGACACGAATGCCTTTTATAAACACTCAATATTATGTCCTGAAATGTCTATAAAATTCATTGCGTTAGAACAGGTGCAAGTGGATAGTAGAGGGGGAGACTGGGAGACGCGTTTAGAATATAAGGAACTTTTGTGGCAGCTTAAATTGGATGCTGCCACAAGTCCCGGTCTAAACGACAGTATAAACATTAAGAGTGTCCTTAAACTAAGAATGGCCAGATTGTGATTTACAAGTAAGGAGAAGTCACCATAAATTAATATGTAATCAGTTGAATAAAATATGTCTGTAGCACAGTGGTTTAATAAATTCATATACAGATTTCATAATAATACATTAATTGTAAGTCACATTTATAAAAGTATTGTACTATTGAATGATGGTTCAGTAAATATGCATTAAGTTAATTGAAAAAATATATATTTAAAAATTTTTAGTGTTTATATAATATTGATCTATTTAATCAGTATACGGATTTTTTATAAGAAATGCATGGTTTTATGCTTAAAATAAGTTCTTGGCACATGGATTTACAGATTTGTTACATTTTTTTAAAAAAATTTTAAAAATTTTTTATGGATTAACTTAGTGACAAAGTATAGTAATTTGATAAAATGAGTTTTGTATAAAGTTTTACATCATATGCATGTTAGTATTTGTGAATGTACAACAGTGGTAAGTGGATGTAAAATTGATAGGTTTGAAACCTTCTGTATAGCTTTAAAGCTTAATTACTAAATCTATCACAGGATGGTCAATAGACCCTATAAATATAGTCAGATTTTCATAGGTATTTCATCTTGATAAAGCTTGGCAATGGGACCAAGCGAAAGCGCTTGATTCAATCTGTTGGTATTTGTTTTTTATTTTGTTGAAGTTTTGTGCTGAACAGCAAGATTTTAAAAAAGTTTTAGACAAGAGTAATAAAATCATTTACTACGTTCCTCCGTTGGCTGGTTTTTGAGCCAGTGGAAAGGTTTCTTTGGTGTTTTGCTGCTTACACTTCGTTTTATTGCATGATCCATGCATTCCTGAAGGTGTTTATAGAATGCGTTTATAAAGGATTCTGCGGTCTGGGCCGTATTTTCCACAGGCCCGGGGGCTTTGAAGGATTCCACCTCGGTTTTGAGGAGTGTGAAATTTGCTTTAGAAAAGTTTTGCACTGTGGTTTTCTGGGCAGGGGGTGGGGTCGGGATGTGAATATCCAGTGAGATTAGTTTATGGTCTGATCTTACCAGTGAGGGATACACTTCTGGTCTGGAGCATAAAGTCCCCATGTTAGTGATGATCAGGTCCAGTATGTTTTCCCCTCTTGTGGGAGTGTTAACAAGTTGTTCCATAGCATTTGAGTTTATAAATTCTAGGAACCTTTGGGCTAGGGTGTTGGAGCTAGAGTAATGCTCCCAGTCTATGTTTGGGTAGTTGAAGTCGCCCAATATAATGGTGTTTGGAGAGACCTTCATATTTTCCAGTGTTCTCAGGAAGGCCGAGTGGGGTTCCTGGGTTTGGGAGGGTGGTCTGTAGCAGGCTATAAACTGGAAGGCAGTTTTACCCACTGTTAGTTGCACATGGATAGTCTCTGATGCTTCGTGCTGTGCCACCAACCTGGAGGTGTGGGTATCTTTGACGAATATTGATAATCCCCCTCCTTTTGTGGTTTGGTCCAAGTTTTGGGGCCGAAAAGCATGGTATGAGGTATAACCTGGTAGTGCTAGGGTTCTCTCGGGAGCCTTGAACCAGGTTTCTGTTACTGCACAGATATCGATGTTCTCCATGCTAAGAAGAGTTTCAAGTGTGTGCATCTTGAGGTTTAGACTTCTGGCGCTGAGTAGCATTACTCTTAGTTGCTTATCCCTTGTGATACCTATGGAGGTGGGTTTGTCTTTTGAGCCTTGCCTAAAAAGGGCACTATGGGGGTAGCAAGAGCCTTTGCCAATATCCGAAAGCCCAGGGGTGACAGGTGCAAGCCGTCCCTAGCGAAGCATCGTGGCTTGTTGAGCATGTCATCCCAGGCTGACAGGCATTGGGTCCCCTTTGAATGACACCAATACTTAAGCCAGTTGTTGAAATTGATCATCTTGTCTTCATATTGTGGCATCATTCTTGGTGAGGGTAAGATGCAACTCATGGTCAGGGTCATACCGGCCTGGGCTACATGCTCAGAGAGCTCCTCTATGTCTCTTTTCATGTAGTCCAGGGAGGTACGTCTCAGGTCATTCACACCAGCATGGACAATGATATTATGGGACTACTAAAACAGAAAATGATGTTGATTCCTGACTGTGCTGAACACAAAAACTTGCAAGATTTAATGTATTCTGCAGAACAAGTTGGTAAACATACTTTGCAATGTGGTTTTGATGCTTTAGAAGCATCTTGCAGGGCTGCTGTCACTGGGTCTGTACTTAGAAGGCATGCTTGACTTAAGGAACAAAACTTGCCAGATCATGTTAAAGCTAAACTACTGGATGCAACCTTAAACCAAGACTGCCTTTTTGGCAGCAAAGCAGAGGAAGTCCTCAAAAAGATGGAGGAAAAAGCGAAATCTATGCAAACTGTTAAAGATTTTCTACAAGTACAGCCTCCCAGATTCAGTAAGCATTGGCCTTCAAAGCACTGGTCCTTTACAGTCCCTTCCAGGCCTTCTCCGTCCAAACCCAGGAACAGCAGACCACCAAGACTTCAGTCTCAGGCTACTCACAGATGTAAGCAGTGGGGGGCTCCCACTTCCAAAGCAGGGAGTAGTAAGCCACCCCCCTACGGAATAATGTCACAATGACTTAACCTTAACCCTCCCAAGCCCTGCTCAACTACTTGCTCCCTAAGGAGGAAAGCCCACCCTGCATGCAAAAAACTGGGAACTCATTATCCAGGACAAATGGGTTTTGAACATAGTTTCCTGAGGATACAGATTCCACTTCCACACACTACCAACCCCAAATGGTTGGCCAGACCTCCCCCCAAATCAATGGACAGAGGCCCAACAGCAGGTTCTCTCTCTTCTCAGTATCAGGGCTATTCAACCGGTCCCAGCAGAACTAAGGGGACAAGGTTTTTATTCAAGACTTTTTCTGGTACCCAGAAAAGAAAACTGGCGTCCTCTCCTGGACCTCTCTATTCTCAACACCTTTCTGGTGGTTCCAAAATTCAAAATGCTAACTCTTCAACAGCTTCTTCCTATGCTAGCCAAGGATGCCTGGCTGGCAACTCTAGACTTAAAGGAAGCTTACCTGCACATCTCAATAAGGGAATCCTGCAGACAATACCTACAGTTCAGGGCAGGCTCCATGCATTTTAATTTCTCTGCACTTCCCTTTGGCTTATCTATTGCACCCAGGGTGTTCACAAAGTGTCTAGCTCCAGCCATTGCATTTTGCAGGCAGAGAAATATTCAAATTTACCCATACCTGGACGATTGTCTGATTCGGGCAGAAAGCCAGGACTTGTTATTACAACACCTGGCATTTGTAAAGAAACTTCTAACCTCACTGGGGTGCACCATCAACAAAAAGAAATCTCACCTAGTACCCTGCCAACAGATTGTATTCCTGGGGGCAAGTTTGAACACAACTTCCCAGCTGGCATTCCTCACTCCGGAGAAACAAGTTCATTTGACAACCTACTTCAAACTATTGGCCACAAAAACCCAGCCATCTGCAAGGAAAATACTGCAAGCTCTGGGGTTCATGGCCTCTTGCATTCTGCTAATTTCATATGCAAGTCTGCATATGAGGAAACTCCCAATGGTAGCTAAAAGGTTTATGGTGTCAACATTTTTAGGACCTGGAAACAATGATTCCTATCATTCCTTGTTTAAGGACAGAGTTCCGAGGCCTGCTACCACAACAAGGGACTCCCTTTCACTCTACCCCCTGCCACCCAAACCCAGACAACGGACACATCAGACTATGCATGGGGGGGCTCACATGGCAGGGCAGTGCATTCAGGGCAAATGGAACCCGAGCAGATGCACCTACATATCAGTCAAAAAGAAATGTTAACTGTACAGAATGCTCTGACAGCTTTCAAAGACCTTATTCTTCCAGGACAACTATTAGTAAAGACAGACAACACCACAGTTATGTGGTACATAAACAAGCAGTTGGGAACCAACCAAATGCACCTACAAGCCCAATTCCTGCCAGGCAAACTAAATTCACTGGCAGACTTCAGCAGAAATCTCATGGACCCACACGAATGGAAACTAGAACCCAAAATATTCGACCTCTTGAGGAACAAATGGGGGACCCCAGAGGTAGACCTTTTTGCCTCCCCTCAGAACTACCAATTGAATAAATTCTGCACCAGAATTCCCCACAGTCAAGGTTGGAAAGTGGATGCCCTGTCCTTTACCTGGGAAAGCCTCTCATTTTATGTCTTTCCCCCTGTCCCTCTCCTCTTGAAGGTTCTACTAAAGATCAAACAGGACAAGCCAAGAACAATACAGATTGCACCAGATTGGCCATGCCAGCACTGGTACCCCCTCTTGCACAGTCTGACACTGTTACAACCATGGCACCTGCCTCAGACCCCTTCCTTGGTGTCCCAGCAGGCGGGCCAGATTCTGCACCCTCAGCTTCAAACCCTGAACCTTGCAGCCTGGCTAATTCCATGAGCTCTCCTCTAGCATCCCTCAGTAAGCAGGTGCGGGATGTCATTCTGGACGCAGTGAGGCCTAGTACCAGAAAATCCTATGCTGAAAAGTGGAAAAGATACGGTTCCTGGAGCCAGGCTCAGGGGATGGCCATAACGGTGCCCAGCTTGCCCTGTATTCTAGAGTACTTAACAGAAATGCTCCACAAAGGCCTATCCTTCTTGTCAATTAAGATTCATGCCTCTGCCTTTTCAGCACATTATAATACTGAGCCACCCCTCTTCTCTCACCCCCTTGCTAAAACAATTCCTTAGAGGGGCCAAAAATTTAAGACCCCCTAAGAGAGCTCTCACTTCAGCCTGGGACCTTAACTTTGTATTGGAAAAGCTCACCCCCCCCCCCCCTTTGAGCAAGCTGCAACAGCAGAGTTGAAATTCCTTTCTTGGAAAACAGCCTTACTTTTAGCCATCACTTCAGCAAGAAGAGTGTCGGAATTACAGGCCCTCATGGCAGTGGAACCCTTAAGTATCTTCCATACGGACAGGGTTTCCCCTCAGGACTAATCCTTCTTTTATGCCTAAGGTTGTGTCTAGTGTGGCCCTAAACCAGTCCATTCATTTGCCTACTTTTTCCCTAACCCACAAAACAAAGGGGAACAGATACTGCACTCTCTGGACATGCACAGACAACTTAGATTCTATTTGGACAGGACTAAGCCTCTCAGAAAATCTGACCAGCTCCTAGTTGGCTTTGTTGCAGGGGCAGAGGGGAAGAACATTTCAAAGCAAACCATTTCCAAATGGATAAGCCCATTGCATTCATTTCTTCATAAGCACCATGAAAAACCTACCCCACAAGGGGATAAGATCACATTCCACCAGGGCTGCATCTACCTCTACAGCATTTCTCAGAGGAGTCCCTACCAGGGACATCCTAGGAGCTGCTACCTGGAGCTCTGTACATACCTTCACCAAGCATTGCCACTTGCCTATCTTTTCTAAATCCAGAGCTGGATTTGCCACAGCAGTCTTGCAGGGCTTAATAGCTGGCCCTAATGCTCTTTAACTACCTCCAACCTTCCTTAGCTTTGGGAATGTACCCAAATGTGATGACTGCAACACTGAAACACAAAGAACATAGTACAGTTATGTACACTTACCATAAATGTAGATGTTCGAGTGTATTCACTGTTGCAGTCCTGGTTACCCAC